>NW_007577955.1:556361-559502 GCF_000690725.1 Stegastes partitus
TTGCAGCCCCAGATTTAACGTGACTCACCTAATTCCACACAAGTGCAACCAACTGATGCTAAGAGTCACACAATAGGTTAAATGAGTGCAATGAATGTGTCTCAAGTATAAATAGTATAAATATACCTATATCTGGAAGATCCAGTCAATAGTGAATCAGTCTCAATAGTGATAAATGGTGTCATTTGGGAGATTTTTCTACTGATGACATGTTTCAGACCTGCCAATGGGGTTCAGAGGGTTAAGTTGCTCCTGATGGAAAGTGACCTTTTCCTGTTGTGACTGCTTCAAGTTGAAAAGCTTTCCACTGACAAACTGGCAGGATGCTTTGATTTTAAAGTTTGAGGAAATTCAGCTAGCGGCGCCATTCTTCAATAAAAAATAGGCTGATCCACCATATATGGACATGATCTGCACCATTTGGTCAGTGAGTCTCACAGGGAGGAAGAGCACAAACATCAGGACAAACAGCTCTACCTGGTTGTGCTGTGCAGTGGGATTAACACTCACACCATGCCAGCGTGGCTCACCTGCTCGGAGTCACTTACAGCAAAGCTCACCGCCCTCAATGTAAAAACTAAACACAGTCTGATGATGTTTCTTACCTCTTTCAGTGCCACCACTCCCACCAGTTTGCCGATACTGGTCACATAAGCGTGGCTGAGGCCGAGCAGCGAGAATAACGTGTGGGTCTGTGGAGACAGAGTGAAAAGGTCACTCATCAAATGATGACAAGCTTCTACTTCTCCGTCCAGGACGGCCTTTTTACAGACGATTTACGGGCCCTGTGCTTCTCTGTCAGCTCTGTCTAGACACAGTGTCACACGGGCAGAAAGATGAAAGCAACCTGGCTCCAGGCTCTGGGTGAACCACAGGAAAGTCCTTCAGTGTGTTTGCATGCGACTCCTCTGTTTGTAATCCGGCTAAGGTCACACTTTGGATGAGCTCTTTGTATGCATCAGCACACCTCCATCACAAGGCCCATTTTGCACATGAATAAGCAGAATATTCGGAATATTACCATGACAATGAAATCACGTTGATGACAAAAAAAAAAACATAACAGTAATGGTACAAGGTGTTTACACGCTTCAGCATCCTGCTAATATCTGGAAAGCCTGTATCACCTTTAGATTTATTATAATAAGGATGTGAGCGAGCTACAGCGATTACACAGAGCAGGAAATGAAATAACATTGAAGAAAAGTGTATGTTCAACACTTAACATTATCAAGATATTGTTAAAATCCTCAATCTGTGCAGGTGGAACACAGTTAAGACAACTGTAGGTGTGTCTCAGTTAAAAGGTCGGAGTTCTTAATGTTTGTTCGCATCATGTGTTCTTAGGTTTAAAGGGAAAAGATCAGCAGAGAAGAAGAGAGCAAACGCACAACATCATAAATAAGACTCAAGTCGTTATGTGCATCGTTTTAGGAGTTCAGCGAGTTCGTGTCAGTACAATCAAGACATTTAAATCTAAAGAGTGCCATAGTTTGGACAGAGTTCACCTTTTGATGAATTCGCTGCTGTCTGATGCTGCAGTTATTTAATTAACACTAAGGAAAGACTCCTACAGACAGCTGAAAGCGACAAACTAAACTTCGGTTCTTGTTAAGGTTTTCTCAAAACCTGGAATATCCATCCATCCATCCGTTAACTATACACCGCTTAGTCTTCACTAGGGTCACGGGGGGCTGGAGCCTATCCCAACCGAGTTAGGGCGAAGACAGGGGACACCCTGGACAGGTCGCCAGTCCATCGCAGGGCCACACTTAGAGACAGACAACCAAGCGCACTCACATTCACACCTACGGACAATTTAGAATCACTAATTAACCTCAACATGTTTTTGGACTGTGTGGGAAGAAGCCGGAGAACCCGGAGAGAACCCACGCTGCACGGGGAGAACATGCAAGCTCCACGCAGAAAGATTCCGGTGCCCCCACCGGGACGCGAACCGGCAACCTTCTTGCTGTGAGTGCTAACAGTGCTACCAACTGCGCCACCTTGCAGCCCCCAACCTGGAATATATTAATTTAATTTTTCTTTGTTTTTTTTTTTGAACATTATAGTTTGTAATATTAGTAAAATNAGGGGGTAAGGAGGGGGGAGACTGGGGAGCCATTTCAGGCGAGGGAGAGGAAGGGGAGGACGGGGAGGAGGGAGCAGTGGAAGTAGAAGGCGGAGGTTTAGAGACGGAGTTGTGATTGCTGATGTCGCGGAAGCTGGCCAGAGGAGGGCGGAGCCGGACGCCGGAGCGAGTGGAGCCCTCGATGGCCTTCTGGAGCTGGAGGAGGAGGAGCAAGAGGAGGAGGAAGAGATGACTAAAGATCAGTTCAGTAAAGGAAATTAGAAAGAGAGATTTGTGAGGGATTGAACGGATGGAGGGAAAAGTTAAAACGAGGCAACACAAGAGCAGGAGGCGATGGGTAGAGACAGAACGAATGAAGTAAATCAAACATACACAGACGTTATTGATTATGCAAACAAAACACTCATACATAATTCAAAAAGCTTTATGAGACTCCGAGCAAATTAGAAACCAATTGGATTTTTTTTTTCTTTCTACAAAGTCAAAACAGACAAGAGAAGACTTCTAAAAGTTGAGTGCATTAAAAGAGAGAGAGAGCGAGAGAGAGAGATTTGTTGTTTTGGAGGGGGGCTTAGATCAATGTGAATTTAATTTCATTTACTGCTTAGCTTCTTGGTTCTGGGTGACCTCCAGACAGTTTTGGGGTTTTTCAATTAGCATGGGTTTGTCTGCTCTGGCCAAGCTGTGATGAAGTGTTTTCCGCTACAGGCTGCTGTTCAGCTTGGTAGGAAGGACTGACTACACCCACAGCTGACTGTCTCCATCCATCAGCTGTGTCCTCAGCAGCTAAACTTTAGTCTGTCTCTGCTGGAGACAAGAGAAAAAAAAGTTGCTTTTCATTATGCTAACTTACAGTGCCCACAAAAAGTATTCACTCAGGTTTTTCCTTTTTATTGCTTCTCAACACTGAATAATGGCCAATTTAATTTGGCTTTTTGACAAGAATCTACAAAAAAAGTACCATTTTGTGTCCAGATTTCTACAAAGCAATGCCAGATAATTAAAATAGAAACTGTAAAATTGAAAGCTTCAATGGCTAAATAACTATT
>NW_007577955.1:561477-565645 GCF_000690725.1 Stegastes partitus
TTTTTTGAACATTATAGTTTGTAATATTAGTAAAATTGTAAAGCAAACTGAACAAGAAAAATGTTTTTGTGATTTTCAATCTTTGTCTTTTGCTCTCTGAACCAATACTGGTGTTGAAATGTGGAAAAAGTCTTCCAATTACCTAACAGAACCGCAAGTATGTCTCTGTTAATGTGACTTCATGCAGTTCAGACTTCTGTCATGTTCAAAGTGAAATGTTTCTGGGTTTGACTAAGTAAGACTGTTGTCTCAGCTTTTACAGAAAAGCCAGCATTCAGATGACAGAAGACTAACGGAGACAAATGCATGCCTAAAAGGGGCTAAAATGACGTGCAGTCTGAACAGTTTTTATTCAAAGACACATCAAATGAAGTAGATATATGGTTTGAAATTACAGTGATAATGACTAGAATCTGATCTATTAAATGGCAACCCTTAAATCTAAAGGAGCAACCATTCATAATAAATCCAGTGGTTGAGAAAATGCAAATTCACATTTATTAAATCTAAATTTGACAGATTGAAGTCCCTTTTTTCTTATCAAACAGTCAGAAATGCAAAGCTTACTATCAGAGGACCAAAAAAACCCCAACATTTGTATCATTAAATAACTGAAACATGTTAATTTTGTAAATTGTAAATGGTCTGCACTTATATAGTGCTTTTCTACCTTTGCGGCACTCAAAGCGCTTTACAATGTTTTCTCATTCACCCATTCACACACACATTCATACACCAATGGCGACAGAGCTGCCATGCAGGCGCTAGCCTGCCATTGGGAGCAACTTTGGGTTCAGTGTCTTGCCCAAGGACACTTCGACTGTGGAGGGGGCGGGGATCGAACCACCAACCTTATGGTCAGAGCACAACCGCTCTACCACCTGAGCCACAGCTGCCCAATTTGTGCATTTTAACTTAAAAATTACTTTAACTGTTTATTAGTAATCAAAACTGTAGCTGATTATTTTCCAACAGACAAGCAATTTGTGTGCGATGCATGTAAATTTCAAGCACTAAGTGAAATCAAAAGCTACAACACAAAATGTTGTGTTTAGCTACAACGCAAAAAATGAAAAGCTGTTGTGCCTCTCTCTGTTTAGTGAGACTACACCGTGTGAATAAACCCAAGTCCTCGCGGAGCGTTTATGTGCCATTAACCCTCCGTCAAGGTTATCCACATCCTCGGCTGAATGAGATGTTACAGAAGTAAACAACTTCAGGAGCTGACTGCGGGAACGGCAACAAAAGCCTTGACTGACGACTGCTTGTGGGGCTGAATTCCATTTATAAGCTTCTTTGCTTGTATAATACCTGTGACAAAAAACATCAACTCTTCTCTACGGTGAATTTACACTGCGGTGTAATCAACTCCAGGGCATCCTTCTGAGTAATTTCATTTCATTATTCATTACTACATGTGTTGAACAATAAATGTTTTGAATAAAAATGGAAGAAATTGATGAGATTTTCTCTGTTTCTTAGAATTTTTTCATGTTCACTTGAAACATTCTCCTTTTTTCCCCCCCAGTGAAGGCTGCAGTAAATGGTGATGGAAACGAGGCTGCTGAATGAATGTACAGAGGAGATGCTGGTGTGCACGACACTTGTGCTGATTAAAGTCTGTAAAGTAAATGTGTTATAAGTATGTCATACCACAGAAAACTGTTATTAACTTCAAAGACAAGTTTAAATGATTCAAACAAACTGGAAAGTACATGAATTAGGTTTCAGAACAGTGAAAAAAAATCAGCAGCATTCTCTCCACTGAAGGCTGACTGACAGCTTTCACATGAGCACAAAAGAACAGTACTAATTGCACATATGGACCTGAGTTCTAACTAAATCAACAATGTTAGATAAACTTAAGATATGGAAAATTTGTCATGATGAAATAATACTGTAATAAGCTAAGCACACAAGGAAACCTACACTCACTGATAGGCATGTACTGATAGTGGCGGATGTTGGCAGGACAGGAAACGGTCAGTTCATTCATCACTAATGTCTGTAATTTTGTCTGTCATTTAAATTTAATTCAATCTTTATTCAGTCATGACTATCCTTAAATCTTCGTCGGTAATATTAGTTGGTGTAAAATCAAAGCAGGTGCTGATCCTCAGTGCTTTACCATTGTGGCTCCTCACTAAATCAATCCACCTCTTCTTCATCTCATCAGTCTGGGGAAATTTAATAACAGAAGCCAAGCTGTTCTGCAAATTCTGGCATCTAGAGAAGATGCATTTGCAAAGCTAGCTGCAAACTGTTGGCTGGTAGGTGTAACAAATAAACACGGATGCTAATGGGCTGTAGTTGATGTATCCGTAGGGAGAAGGGTCATGCCAAAACCATGAAAACAAAAATAACGAAAAACAGTCTAACTCCACAATTCAGTCCTACATAGCAGAGCCCTGCGCCTGAAGCTTGTATACACAATGTAAAGTGTCATTGATCCGGTGTCTTCTCCTTTCCCGCAGGGAAAACACGTCATTATACTGTGTAGAATTAATAAAGAAATGCATATCTGTTGGTAATAACGTTTCAAATTTACAATTAAACTCATAAGAATTTGTTATTCTTGGGCAGTATATGCACATTTCATACATGTCTTGATAGCATGTTGTTTAACATGTGCAGGAAGAGGAGCTTATCTTCAAAAAAAATTTACTTTGACCTGGGTGAATGAAGCAGGTGTCGCATTAACCCAAAGGTGGCAGTTTTGTGCCCATTGTATCGTAACACTTTTTGTTCAGCTCTTTTCTGTCTTTGTCAGTAACAACTAGGACCTTTACACACGTCAGACTTGCCTTGCTTTGCTTTTGCATTGCAAAAACCTACTTCAGTCCTCTTTTTAAATGAACGTGTTGACTCCAACTTTCTGGTTGAGGTAAATCCTGTGACTCGCAGTTTATTTGTTCAAAGCCCACCAGCAAAACCACCTGCTTCTGCGAGATCTTTGTTGGGTCCAGCAGGACCTGCAGGATCCCAAAGCAGTCGTCTACTACATAGTTCATGGTCTTTTAACATGCTCTCAGTAGTTATTTTCTGGCATGTATGATGTGTTTAGAGACGAATCCCTGAATTTCCTTTACATGGTCTTCATGGAGTGCACAAAAAGTTACACCAAGGACTGATGTAATTGTGGTTTGAGCATTTCATACACTGAAGCATAAATTCATACAAAATTCCTGTAGTTAATCCCTCTGTGTGCAGACAGAGATCGCTGTGCCGTGTCCTTCAAACCACCTTCAAGCATGAAAAAAATTGAAAATTACTTTGTCAATCTTGACAAAGACATTCCTCACAGAACAAAAGAATCTGTGAAGGAAAAAGAGTTATTTTAATAAATAATTTTAACGTTGAAGTCATTCTGTGGGTCAAAAGGAAAGTTACCCTGTAGAGTTTTTGAGCACTCGTCGTGCCATTGAACGATTCTGTATGATCTTAGTCAGATGTTTGGGTCAAAAACTGTGTATAGCCCTGATTCAACATATTCTACGAATTGATGATCGGTGGTGATAACGGTGAGACACATAACAACGTGTGAGCAAAAGGTGGGAAAGAAGGAAATGACAAGCAAGTGCAACTAAATATAACAGACAAGATCCATAGTGTTAAAAAAAAGGACTGTGCAAAATGTTTATGAGAAAACATGAATCCAACATATTCATCCAGCCCTGGGGAGTATTGTGGATTAGCTGTAGTACCTTGTTGCAGCATTGGGGGAGCCTCTCCATGTGGATTACCGTAGCAACCATAGGAGGTGGGCAGGTGCATGTTGGGGGTTTAGCGAGTAACGAGGCATCATGACAAAGTACTCTGAGAGGCACATTAAGCTGATCAAGTCAAAAAAAAGGTCACAGCAAGACGTCACTGTAATACTCTAAATTTCATAAATAACAACTAATTCTATGATCTCTATTATATATCTGCAGTTTTGCCAGCAATATGAGCAAATGATCAATATAAAGTTTGCTAATCTTGTATTATTTACTATATGAAGAACAAATTGATTGGACAGCAGATGTAAACAAATGATCGGGCTTAGGTTCCTGCTAGGGATACAAACTTCCTTGTCGGTTCGCTACAATGTTAAACAAGGGGCTCTACTGGGTGGCACAATCAGGTACATTTTTTGACACATGTCCTTTTTCTTCTGCTTTATCAGTTA
>NW_007577955.1:565977-590567 GCF_000690725.1 Stegastes partitus
AACACTGAAAATTTGCTTACATTCCTAGTTTTTTACCAAACCCCATCCCAACCATTAGAGGAAATCATCTTTCTCTCAACATGGGCAATAGTTTAATTCGACACAAAATCCATACTGTGTCCCGATCCAACATTCCGTTTTTATACAGAATATTAAATTAAAGCTAAAAAAACAAAACAAAACAAACAAAAAAAAAAAACCCAAGGTGCTCTCAAACAGCTGTTAAACTGCACACATTTCCCCACCAACCTTGTGTAATGATGTTCTCTCCACCAGCTGGAAAGGGGAAGGGTCTACTCGAATCTCATCGATTTCCATCGGCTTGTCCATCTCTGCCTCTTCCCACGCGTTGATCTGCAGCAGCAGCAAACAAAAGGCAAGGTCACAGAGGTGAATCGACTGGCATCCGCTCAGAGTTGCTTTCCTGATGTGAAAATTCCAGTTGAGCCAGGGGGGAAAGATTAGGGTTTTGTTTTCATGGTGAGTCACATACATATAACATATGATTAAATATACTTGGCAACAATAACAATGGCTATATACATCATTAACACTGTTGATGTGTGTTTGGGTAAAATTCAAGGTGTGTTTGTACAATGTGAGTGTAGCTGCAGGAGGGAGAGGGTAATTAGCTATCACCTAGCAGAGGTTTCAGCTGTGAAAAACCTTGAAACCCTGTGTAGCGTCCTTGCATGTCACAGGTCTCCCCTCTGAGATTTACGATGTCTGACACCTTTTAGCCTCTCTATGGATTTTACCTACGAGCCTCAGCCTGCTGTGACAGGGGCAGCGGTCTTGTAGAATTTACAGGGCGATGTTATGGGGCATTTTGGGAAAGTGCCAGGAAGAGTAAAGGCAGAGCGGCAGACAGAACAGGACTGGAGGGCACAATACTGTTTTGATGCACTTAGAGAGGAAAAAAAAAAACGTGTCTTGTTTAAAATTCTGGCTGTGTTCACACGACACTTAAAAAGTGCCCCAATTCTGAAACTTCGCCTCAAATGTGACACAGATCTTCAACACCTGTGACCCACATTTGACATGGATTTGAATACTAATGTTGAGAATTAGTTGTTAAATGATAAACAACACCTCAAGTGTGCTTAAAACAGCCGCAATTTTGGAAATGTCATCCTGCAAATGTGTTTTTAATGACAATCTGCTTGTACTGAGAGGTACAAGCAAGTCATATCTAGTCTTCATCTGCACTTCATTAACCTTGACTTTTTAAAACCTGATGCTTTTCCTTTTTTTTTTTTTTTTGCCGCCAGTCAGTTCTGTAAAATGTATGTCTTCCCATGTTTAGACATAGATACACTTAGTTTTTACATTCTCTGATTCATAAAGGTTTCTGCCACCACCCCTTACATCACTGTAAAATGCAGATCATTTCTTCCACATTGGTTACTTGGACTGGGGCAATGTTTGGACTAAGTATATATACTGACCAGCTACAACATTAAAAACCACTGACAGCTAAAGTAAAAAGCATTGATTATCTGCTTACATCGGCAGCTGTGCAGTTCTTGAAGTTGATGTGATCCAAAAGTGAGCAGCATAAGATTATAAGAGACTTTGACAAACTGCCTTGGCTAGACAACTGGGTCAGAGTATCTCCACAACAGCAGGTGTTCTGGCTCGTTTCTGGTATGAAGCAGTTAACAAAAGTGGTTCAAGGAAGGACAACCTGTGAACCAGACACAGGGGTCACGGACGCTCAAGGCTCACTGATGCTTGAGAGAAGTGAAGGCTGGCCAGTGGTTTTATTTTTTTTTTTGGCTGATTGGTGTTTACATGTGAGCATTAAATCACAGTGCTGTAAATAATTACGCAAACATTTCTGTAAAAACATGCAAATCCATCATTCCTCCATCAATACCGTACCTCGTCTGGTGTCATTGTGTCTGACAGCGGAGGAGGACAAGGTTCCTGAAGACAAAGAAGGGAGCAACAGACAAAGAGATGTTTGTGAGTGTTTTTATATAAAAACAGGCTACATGTCACTTCTAAATCTAGAAAACCTCATCTGAATATTACATTAAGGGACTAAAGGGGATATTAAGTCAAAGTGCAATCTGTTTCATAGTTTTAATATTAAGTAAATACAGTGAATGACAAATCTGCATTTTAAATTGCACACATATGAAATGATTCTAAATGGTATCACCTTACAGAAATGAGATTACTAAGTTGAACTGTAAACTATTCTCTGATGTAAAATTAGAACAGTAACAGTTTTAAATTTACTATGTTAGAAAAACGAAAGCTTTAAAAATTAATGCAACAAAAGTCACTATAGCTTTCATGACTGGGATTCTAATCTTAATTCTTTAATACTTTGTATGTCCGCCTTTATTTCTGATGAAAGACTCAATCCACCTCAGCAATGAGGATTCCAGAGATGACTGTTTTCAGCAGCTTCTTGCTGGAGGAGGTGTATTGCTGTACCTAAAATACCCAAAAGGTGTTCTATTGGATTCAAGTCAGGCAACATATTTGTCCAGGGCACAGTTTCAGCTTTGTTCTTCTTCACAAACTCTTGTGTGATTTTGTCAGCGTGCTTTGAATGATTACTAGGCTAGAATGTTTCTCTTCTGATAACATTTTGAAGTTATCTGTCAGCCATTATTTTGGTATATTTACAGCATTTTGTAGTGCATCTATAAATGTCACCTCCACGACACATTTTGCACTCATGCAGCCCCACATCATCACACTCCCACCTCTGTGCTTCACTGTCAGGACTATGCGTTCACACAGTGGTAGTTCTGGTAAGTTTCACACCAAACATGCGGGACCTCATCTGAGCTTAACAAATTTATCTTGTTCTCATCTGATCAAAGAATCTGTTCCCAGCGTTCATCAGGCATCTCTTCATGTTCTTCGGTAAAGTTTTCTGTCAAGGAGCAAGCAAGGGATATTTTCTAAGATGTTGTCCACAGAAGTTGATGTTATAAACTGTCCTTCACACAGTCTGAGCTGTCACAGAAATTCTGATTTCCATCGACAACCCAGGTGCCCAGTCTGAAGCACCTGTCCATCTGTTTATCAGAGTTAGATTGTGCAAGCAGTGCGCTGTCTATAGTGTCATTTTAGGATGATGCCACTGCAGCTCTGATTAGTTGTACTATGACTCGTTCTGTACTCTCTGATTATTGCTGCAACTGTGTTTCAACTCATTTTTCTTCCTGTAGGTCTCGAGATCAGATTTTTCAGTAATTCTTTTCCATGTAAAGCAGGGGTCTCAAACTCAACTTACTTGGGGGCTGCTGGAGATAGAGTCTGGGTGAGGCTGGGCCGCATCACGTATTCCACAAAAAAAGGTGTTTCAAGTATTCCAAAAAATTACAACTGATTGAATCTTCTCAATCTTTATTAATAGCAATTCAGAACATGAACATTCTTCAGAACATAGGCTTCTCCTACCTACTCCTTGCGACCAGAGACCTGGCAGCGCTTCCTCTTACACAGCTGAGCCACATTTGGCTTGAGAGAGGAAGCATTTGAGACCCTCGGTATGGCTCAAAGATGCTCATCATAAGTTTGGACCTGTACTTTGACTTATTAAAGTTCAATGTGGAGAAGAGCTTTTCACACAGACAGAAAAAAAAAAAAACAAAAAAAAAAAAAAAGCAACTGCAACGGGGGAAAAGAAAAAATTTCCCTCCACTCATTGACACTCCTGGATCACGTTTCAAGTGACTAATGTTGCTAATTCGCGTTGCTGTCATGAACCTGAGCTACGGTAGCCCACAACTGATTAAAAAAAATAGAAAACGCCCAGGGCAAGGACTCGCGCAGGTGCATGTGAGAAATACATGTGGGCCACACTAACACTAAACTCTGATGTCAAGTAGAGGGCCACAAAATATTATCGCGAGTTTGAGACCCCTGATGTAAAGCCATAATGCAGACATGCAGACAGAGACAGCCTATCTGTCTCTTAAGTTCTGCTGGTCAAACATAATGCAATTTTTGAGAGATGATACAATTTGGAATCATCTGACATTTAACTGAAATTGCATAGGGTATTGTTACCTCTGTTGTATACTGTAAGAAACAAGTACTTGCTTTACTCTTACAAATAATATATGAGATGTGTGAAATCTAAAGCTGCAGTAAGATTTCATTTTTTGGATTCAGACTGCTGTCATCCGGTTTCTTTCACTCCCACAGCACATCCAGCAGCTCTGTGAGTTAACTGGATGCAGCAGGTGAAATTCAGGCCAACACCTGCTGTGACCTGTTTTGTGAAACTGAATTTATTAGTGATGCTTCCCACATTTATTCACTCAATGTCTGGGCAGGTTGACTGTTTGTCCTTGAAGTAACGAACACAATGTCAACTTACTCAGAGAATACATGGGTTATGAAGCAGCATGCTAACTCTTTATATTAAACGGTTGACGTTTTTATTAGTTCCTGTGTTTATCACTGCAGCAACAACAATTATACTCATTCAAGAATTAACAAGATGTTGTCACTTTTGTACCAGCTAGACAATATTCTAAAGGTCAGTGTCTGGATACCTGCCATCAGTGGCTGCTAAAGGTTACAAACACCTGATTCACAGACAGAATTCAGCCATGGTCTGGCTTGATTGCTAGTGGCAATATCCCATTGTGCGTCTATTTGATATTCAGGGTTGTAGAAGTGTGGCTGAGATAAAAACAATCCCCATATAGGTACAGGATTGAATCCAAAAACATAATAGAGAATCAGACTGGTAATTCAAATGCCACAGCAGTGGGCACAACAGAAATCAAATTCTAATCTTGCAAGCTTACAAGCATATGCTTATTTCCAGTGTGGTTTTCATGACTGCAGATGACATGTATTGCTTCCCCTGTGAGCCAGGCTCACCGCCAAGCTGAATATAATAACTCTACCTCCAGTATCTGGCTTCCCCATTTCCATATGAGAGAAGGTTGAAAGAAAGCTGCTCGACTTCGGGGAGTTTGTCTGAGGACGAGGAAGCAGTTGCGTATTCATGCGCCTCTGTCAATCAGATAAGTATGTATCTACCTGAATAGAAATCAGAGCCCGTGATGAAAAATTCACCCAGCAAAAAAAAAAAAAAAAGAATGGACAAATATTTAAATTCTAGCAGTACCAGTGTGAGGATGTGGTTCTGGGATGGCTGCGCCAAAAAAGATGGGAGGCTATTTGCACTGCAGCAGTTCATGACACATGGAAAGATCTCCTGGCTACTGGGCACATTCCTGACATCTCTAAATAGTTAGTTGAATGGAGGAAAGAGCACAGAGGTTTACAAAGACATTAAACACACAGACATGTAGAAACATACAAAGGTTACCAATGTGACATACAGAGCAGAGACATACGGCACGTTTAATGTCGCTTCTACACGAGTATACACACGTGTAAGCTCAGGGATGGGAAAAAAAAAACATGCTATAAGAAGTGTATATTCAGACAAACCTGTGACTGCCCCTCTGTCTGTCTGCTCTTAGAGGTGAAGAGATTTCTGAGTGTTTTCCTCACGGACTGCAGAGGACCCTTTTCTGAGAGGAGAAGAGAAAAAAGGAGACACAGCATGTGTAGGTTGATAAATTATACAAATGTAGCTTTGGAGAAAAGAAACCTAGCTGAAAGGGAAGTTTATTTTTTTTGAAAGACTATAACAACCCAAGAAACCTTTATTGTTGTTGCCTGGATACCATTTCACTGGGAGACTGTCTGTTGTTGTGTGTGATGGGCTGCTGAGGAGTTTACTGTGCCACAATAGACACACACACCATCTGCTTACTTGTGGCGAACATGCTGCCAAACCTTCCCTCATTGCTGTTAGGGCTGCAAAGTTATTAATTCCAATCGTTTGACATCTGTTGAGGGCAGGGACAAACAAACAGGTTTGTGTCAGTTCGGTAAACTGTGTGAAAGGCTGACAAATTAATAAAATAGAGTTGTTTTTTTTTTAGTCAGGCAACTAAATGGCTAGACAGTATGTAGCTGCAGTGTGCGGCTGACTTTTGTAGGAACCTTCTTGTCTAATAGTATCAGGACATTCCTTTCACAGTGTTTCTCAGCAAAACCATTGTGTACTCAAATCTTAATATTTGCATAAAAACTTATCATTCATCCTGCATTGTTTCCATATCTACAGCTTTCTTCACTGTGACCAAAATAATAAAACAAGCAACAACAACTTCACTCAGTCACCTAAAGTAAATAAAATGAATGGGAAAACTCCCAAACAAACTATTGGGCCTCGAATAAGTAAAATGATGCATATAAAACACCTTGCTTGGAAACTATTTCGTGATGCAGATACAGCAGGTGGTGCTTGGGAGAGCCAGGAGAAACCCTACCATCATGAATTCTGTGTGAATGAGGCATTAAAGGAGAATTCTGGTTAATTTCATTATGTATTTCTCATTAATGTAGCTGTCGTGGGTTTAAGTGTTATGCTAACTTTGTGATTTTTACATCATTCATTTGTTTTCAGTCTATCTTAAGAAACACCGAAATTAGCCAACTGCAGAAGCCATTCTGCTAACTGCACTAGGAATCTCCACCTGGGGAAACTTGCTGGCTGACCTGATCACAGACATATTGATCTGATGGTTAACGTGTTTCTGCACTCACTTGGCATGGAAGACAGCAAAAATGATTCCACTTTCAAAGAATCCAGCTGAACCATTTTCTGGTGCAAACAGTAGACCTATTTGTTTGTTACCAGTGTTAGGAAAGATTATGGAGAGAATTATTTTTGATCAAATGCAAACGTATTTTGATGAAAACCATCTAAATTCAGATTATCAACATGCTTACAGGCCAGGTCATTCCACTTGTACGGCACTGACACAAATGGTTGATGAATGGCAAAGTAAGCAAGATAAGAAGAATGTAGTGGGTGTAGTGTTACTTGATTTCAGTTCAGCGTTTGATGTGATAGATCACTTTTTGTTGTTAGATAAGTTACAAAATTATGGCTTTACTTTAACTGCATTAAGATGGATGGAGAGTTATCTGACAAATAGGAGGCAGACAGTATTTTTTAATGGCAGTTTGTCAAGTGTCAGGGAGGTTACTTGTGGAGTGCCTCGACATAGCTGTTTAGGACCATTATTGTTTTCTGTTTTTGTAAATGATCTGTCATTAGCTTTGAAAAAGGCTAAGATTGCAATGTATGCTGATGACTCAACAATATATGTGGCTGCATCATCTGTAAGAGAGCTGAATACTATCTTAGATAAGGAATTGACGTCAGTGGTAGAATGGGTGACAAGTAATAAACTAGTGCTCAATGTTGGTAAAACAAAGTCAATTATAATTGGGTCTAGGTATCAGTTAAAAGCTGAACCTGTGCTCAGATTAAATATAAACAGCATACCATTTGAACAAGTACAAGAGGTAAAACTTCTGGGTATTATCTTGGATCACAAATTAACATGGTCAAAACAAATTGATTACACTGAGTAAGATCGGTAGGGGTGGGTCAGTTGTACGGAGACTTTTAAAAGTCATGCCATCAGATGTCACTAAACAAGTTTTGAATGCTATAGTTCTGTCACAGCTTGATTACTGTTTTTTGATTTGGTCTGGTGCCACAATGAAAGAGTTCAAAAAAATGTACAAGTAGCTCAAAATAAAGCAGTGCATTGTGCTTTACAGTGTTCTTACAGAACTAGTGTATGAGATATGCATGACAGTCTGGGTTGGCTAACTATCAGGCAGAGATCCATCAATGTTTTGTTAAATTTTGTCAGGAACATTCTGTTGATGTGATCTCCAAAGACACTATATGAAAGGCTATTTTCTCAATTTGCTCAACATCGTTATCAAACACGATTCATAGCACAACAACGGTTTGTTCTACCTAAAGCACTAACAAGTACAATGCATAAAACAGTAATGTACGGAGCGATGGTTAGGTGGAATTCATTACCACTGTATTTAGTTCAAGAGGATAATAAATAGTGTTTCAAAATTTTGTTGAAACAATATCTACAAGTTTTTGAGGAGGTATAGATAAGGAAGATGGTGTTTCAAAATAAAATGTAATGCTGGTGAGAGCAAAGGATGTAAAATGGACTTTTGTCCTATTTTCTTGGATTTCAATGGGTCGAAGAACAGGATGGATAAATATGTTATTTAAGGTCATTCTGATTATATGTTTATAATGAAGAATTATGAGTTCAAGATTAATAATGATGGATTTATAATTCTGTGTATGAAATAATTTATATTGTACTGAATAACAATATGTTTCTCTACCTTATTTTACTTAACTGTAAAGTTAACGAGATGAGCTGTTATGTTTGTTGTGTTTGTGGTTGCTGGGTGTATACGTGTGATTGTGTGTATGTGTGTGGACCCCAGGAAGAACAGCCAATGCTTATGCTGGTGCTAATGGGGATCCTAATAAACAAAACGAAACTGCACTGCTGCAAATCGTTGGAGCTGTTGATGGCAGACTGGGAAAACCTCCACGTGTCCATGGATGAGAGGAATCCCAGCTTTAGAACTACAACTAACCAATCTGATAAACATCCTGATGATGGTGTTTTGCCTCCCCAACATCAACATTAAGAGAAGATCAACAAGCTCAGCTCTACGTATGTCAGTAAAAGTTAATGCAGTTAGAAGAATGTCTGTTTCATGCGGCTACTTTCTGTGTTTATTTCAGTCAGACTGAAAACACACATTTCATATGCCTCCGAAAAACACAGTTTCTCCAAACCTCTTCTTTTTCAAATGTCAGAATTTTAAGCTCATTTTAAGTTTGCAATAATATAAGTAGTTCAAGGACCATCGAAACAATGAAAATCTTGTGTTTTTCCCAGTTTCGGGCAAATAAATGGCATCATTTTGGGATTTTTACAAACACAACATGGTTTTCCAACCCGCCAGCAGGTTTTGGGGTTTAGAGTGGTCAACTGGTATACTTATCCAGAATGTGCCTGTTGTAACTCAACAGTCAAGCTAACTTGGCAATCCATTGGAAGCAGTTTCATTTTGGCTGATCAGTGTATGTGTGAGCATTACAGCTGTGCAAAAGGAACAAAACAACAATACTTTCAGTGCTTGAGACTATGAGGCTACCCCACCAGACGTACAAAGATAATACCTGCAAAAAAAGGGACTTTTTCACCCTGCTAAACAAGCCGTGAAATCTGTTTGAATAGACTAGACTGGACGTTATGAGATACTTCTTCATAGGGACACCTCTCATCTGAATGCAAGTGCTAAGGTTAGGAAATGAGAGGTAAATTAGGACTCACATTTAGTGGCAAAGTCCAAGAGCCTCCTACAGGCTTCAAAATAAACATAATTTCTACCTGAATAACTTTAAATGCAAGCAAAATGTGAGCATATTTGTGTATAGAAGAGTAGGGAGATTCAGTTGCCATTAACTTGCCAAGCAATGGGACAAACTCTCCAAAAGAAATGCTGTCTATTGTAATACTAAAAATGTGTGGTTTTCCTTTCATACCTTATGAGCACCAATAAGATGTGTTTGTGTAATCTGTTTAGCACATATGAGAACCTGAGCGTTATACACCATCTGGGATCTGACTAAATGCTTAGTCATATCAGTCTGAAAGAGAAGTAGGGGAGCAATAGCAAAGAATAAATCCTATTACATCATCCTAGTGAGCAAAACATGTCTGAAGGAATCAATATTACTATGACAGGCCCCATAAGGCTTTCATTCTCCGGTCTCAGCTCTAAATGTGTAACGGAGCTAAGCAGGAGAGATCTAAAATTGTAATTATCCCCCACAGTTTGATTTGTTTCTACATTAACCTGGCTGATGGGGTGGCACTTAGCTTCAACAGAAACTGGATTTGTGGGTTCCTGAGAAGGTGATAGAAAGGCAGCAAACTGGAGCAAGTCAGCTCTTTGTCCTTTACTAACCCCCAAGAAACGTGTCCATCCTTTATTCACATTTAGGGAATGGTAATTTATTCCTGCGTAAGTATCTTCTCCCTAAAGCAGCTGGTGCAAAAAGCAACAGCAAGGCTTTTCTATACTGTATATTTTAGAGATAATGTATGAGTATTACACCTCTGCCAAGATTTAAAAAAAAAAAAAAAAAAAAAGCTATATCCTCTCAGAAATGAGTACAGTGGTTCTGTCAACTCACCAGGAACAGGAGCAGTGTGGTTTGAAGAAGGCTCCTGGGGTTTTGGAGGAGGCAGGGGGCCATTCCTCTCCTCCTGCACCGGACTACCCTGCAGACAACAACTACATGTAAGTAATCACAGTTAATGAAGAACAAAAGCAGTGGTTCAAAGTTTTGGACAGTAAAATTATTTCAAGATGAGACAACAACGGTTTTAATTGAAATTCTACTGAGGCAGGGTGCTACAGAGTTGATAGAAAAAAACGACAGTGAAACTTATTTATCAGCTTAGACTGGCACGAGAAACGACAAAAAGGTTAAAAAATACTACACAGCAACAAATGAGAAGCCCACCTTTTCTCCATCCTCTTCTTCCTCCTCGTCTACGAAGGCGAAGGACTCCCAGCTGTGTTTGAGAGACAGGTTCTGCTCCTGTAGGCTGCGACCCTGAACTCACGTCCAAGAAAAACACATTAATACAAAGTAGTGTTGTCACCCCGGCACGACTAAATGGACTTCAAATTCTAAACTCTGATGCCGTTTTAACACCTGCGCTTTATTTTTAGTGGTGTTACCTTGCTCATCTTGAATTATCGAATCTAAGAGGGAGATGCTTCTCCTTCTGGGCTGTCGAGGTGAAATTACAGAATGAGGCTGTTTAATTGTTCGTTGTGAAGCTCATTGTGAAAAACAGCCAGACTGCAGCAGCTGCTTTGTCGATTAAAGTATTTATAGTTCTATTTTAGACTCTTCCAGTCTGTTTTTGTCCTCCTGTATACACGAGTATTTCAGGTTGCAGATCACATTTGACTTGACTTAATTGTACTATCTGGTCTTTCACCAGATGACAGAGGTCAATCACATTAAATTTTTAGCAATTACTTATCATTTTGGATTGTCTCAGTGTGGAGACTCCAAGACACTGCTCACTAATTTTATTTTTTCATTTGCTATCCAATGACTTTAATCAATTTTTATGTCAATGCTATGAATGTCTCATTATGCGTGTCGACTTTGAAAAAAACTGCTAAAGTGACACTATTTATCAGGCAGAATGTTTTAAAACAAAAAGAATCATCAGACTGATGACCTGTCGCAATCCTCGTCTGCAATGAAAATAAGCAGCTTAAAATGGTATTATTTAATCAAAATCACTTTACTCTGCATGCCCCATTGAAAAATTTGCTAAAAATTGAGCATTTGTCTGAAACTGATTGTAAATAAAACTAAAAATTCTGCGCTCCTTAACACAACCGTTAAGTGTCAGGTGACGTAGAGACAGACAACCAAGCACACTCACATTCACACCTACGGACAATTTAGAATCACCAATTAACCTCAACATGTTTTGGGACTGTGGGAGGAAGCCGGAGAACCCGGAGAGAACTCACACTGCACAAGGAGAACATGCAAACTCCACGCAGAAAGATCCCAGGTGTCCTCACGGGGACGCGAAGTGGCAACCTTCTCGCTGCGAGGCAACGATGCTAACCACAGAGCCACCTTGCATCCCCAAATGAAAAACGTGAGTGGTAAAATATCTTTGAGTTCTCTCTCCCTCTAGTCATGGTAAATCAATCTATCCATCTATCCTGTTTGTCACAACATTAAAACTAAACTGTCATAACATGTCAAGTCATACATTTTTTAGAATGCATTACTGGTCATTTTATTGTTTCTACACATATAAATATCATTCCTAATAATTAAAAAGCAAGTACACATAACCCTAATGCAATTCTTTCTTCCCCCCCTTTTTTTTTGAACAGTGTAGTGCTTTCCCCCTACCTTTTAGCCTCACTACAACCACTGGATTTGTTGGGTTTTTCTTTATAATATACATCATAAAATATACATAAATAAATATGTAAATACTACATGAATAAAACTGAACTGACTTGAATATAGGAACATTTTTCACGCATTTTTCTGTCTGGCATCATGGTCTCTCACTCTCCATGGTTACACAGGCAAAAACAGCTGCAGCTAAGAGGTACTCAAGCAGCCTAATTCACTGACACAATCACAGTCTAAATTAAACTTAACCTGTTTCGCAATTTAGGTCAAATATTAAGGCAGTTACTACATTAAAAATTCTGTTTGCACACTTCTCTTCTACTTGTCAATTTTATGAAGCAAAGTGCTCCACAAATCTGACGCATTCTGCTGGGTTCCAGTGAATATTTTAGACTCTTGTATGTTAGAGTATAATTAGCTTTGCATCAGGAATATTGTTTATACTGCAAGAATATTTGCATACAGAAATTATCCACAATGTGAATGCTCCACATATCGCAATGCCACAATTACATTAACACCTACTTTGTTCTGTTATCTTACACAAGGAAGTAAAAGGTCAGTCATTGCAATTCAGCTTGAAGTAAAGCTGTAAAAAAAACGCCATGCTATTCTGTTAAAACATTAAAAAAAATTTGACTTTGTAAACAATGGGATGAACTTTCCTACGTGTTAAACAGCACTTGAGTATTTTTACATTGACAGATATTCAAGAATTTCCTGACTTTTCTTAGTTTGCTAAAAAGTAAATAAATAAATAAATAAATGAATAAAAAACTAACTGTAGTGTCACAAACAGTGAAGGATCAACCGAGCAGCTGATCAAACTGCAAATGAAACATGCGTCCAAATTCACTTTGTTTTACAGGTGATGTGCCCAAGCAACATTTGCTGTCACAACAGTGTCTCTCATTGCTCATTTTTGTACTCCATTATCTCCAGTCCTCGTGAAACAAAACACTACCAGCCACTGTGGCTGAAACCATTACTTTATCTTTTATTCTGGCTCAGTACGTCTCTCCATAACGTTGGAACATGCCTCACGTGTAAAATCTATTTAGCTGTTACCGTGTTCATAGGATGAAGCAGTCTATAGCTGATTATTTAAACAAACTGAGTAGAAAGAGGAGGCTGGTAGAGACTGAGAGGAGCAAATGATGAGACTGCAGGTGCAGGCAAAGACATACTGACTGAGCCAGTTAAGAAGGAAAAGTAATACGTCTAGTCACTATAGTGGACACTGATCATAGTAAAAAGCCCATGCAGACAAAATCACCTGATTCCAAGTAAATCTAATGTCAAAAAGCCTTTTTTCAGTCACTTTGGGTCACACTTGTCTGAGCTGCTGTGCTGCAGTAACTAAGTGGAGACTAGAGGCTTCCCTGTGCGCAGCCGCCGACCATAGTCTGCATGTGAGGCATTTAGGGGACATATGTAAATTGTGCTATCGACTGATGAGCAGATGTTCTGCAAATGCAGAGTTTAGCCTGTGCACAGTTTATGGCAGTGATATAAGACAATGTCGGTAATTTAGTTCTATGAGGCTAGTCATAGAACTAATTTTCTGATTTAAATATTCTGCAGATGTCAAATCCTGAGTCGCAGTCAATCTTCAGTGCATTAAAGGAAAGACAACTGTCAGCAAACGAGGTTAATTAAGACCATAAAATACCTCAAATGTGGGCGTGTGTTGGTGTGACTGAAAGAACTGGGAGCACCAGTGTTACCTATGGAAAAGTTAGTCTGGAGACCTGGTCTGTAAGGGTTTGACCCTCAGGCCTTAGGGTGGAGATTAGGATTAGGCCGACTGTGCTTTCCTACTGTCCTCACCTGCGTCAGCAGCCTTCTCTCTGGCGACAGCCACCAATCACAGAGTGCCAGAAGCTCCAACCTGTCAACGCTGCCCAGTAGGATCATGGAATCTGGAAGCAGGAGGAAATGTTTCTGAGGCGACCACACAGAGTAGCTTTTTCAATGAGTTTACTGATACTTTGACAGAAATATTCTTCAAATATAGTAAATATGTCAAGTCTTCTCTCTTAGATAATATTTTGTTCTGTGTCGGTTCTTTTCCTTTTTTTCATTCCGTTCAGTTTAATGGCACCTGCTCAGATTGAATTTATAAATAACTACCTTTTGAGTCGACCAGGGGGATTGATTTGAGTGAGGAAGAGTCCAGCAGGAGTTTGACCTCTCGATATGTGGACTCGGAGGATATGAAGTTCACCTTTCTCACCATGATGTCTTCCACAAATATGTTGTATTGACTGTGGAGGAGATACACAGACATGGCAACGGACTGAAACGGCTTTTAAACACTTGATTACTAATGAACACAAACTCTCACAAAGCACCACACTGTTAATTCAGTGTTTGAATTAACATTCATCATTAACTGCATGCACAAATTACATGTTTCAGCTGCACAGCACCACTGCAGATTGAAGGTCACTTATAGCTGGAAGGTTATTTGCTTTTAATTTTTGTCCCTATTGTTCTTGCATATTATTTTGACAAGGATAATAATTTGATAGGTTTTAGATTTTTTAACTCTTTGAACCCCAAACCTTACAAGCAAGTTTAAAAGGCATGCCATCTTCAGAAAAAAAACAAAAAAAAACACACTAAACACACAAATTTACATCATTTTTCAGCCAGAAAATGAAAAACTGAAAAAATCGTCACCTTTCAACTTTCTGACGGTCCTTGACTGTATTAAGCGTAATGTGCCATTCAGTAGAGAAACTTAACCAAATCAAAGCTTAAAATTGTGATATTTCATCAAAATCACTAGATTCTACATTTCTCATTTAAAAAATTCTCCCAAAATAAATCGTTTGCTTTGAACAGATTTTGTAGTCACATGACAAAAATTCTGACTTTTTTGCTGAACTGCAGGCAGTATTTACGTAATGCAGATAGAAGACAAGTATGGAAACAAAATTAAACATGTTAGTTAAATATCTTTCATCTGTGGAGCTGCCTTTTCCCCACAGCATTGGTAACACATTTGGACACTTGGAAAAATGTTCCACAAATTTAGTCTGCATTTTTTTAAATTTTTGTAAAATAAATAATCAAAGAAATTCAGCTTTCCTTTTTCCTTTTTTCATGATTTATGGCATTCTGACTGTCATACTGCAGAGAAGACACTTTTAGTTCTCTCTACTTCTAGCCATGTTTGTGCTGTTTCCATAGAGGTGCAGGACTTTACATTACAGTAAATAATGAGCCCAAAGTGAAGAAAATGTGTCATGAGCATAAAAAAAAAAAAAAAAGCAAAATAGCATTTTGTCCGTCTTCTTCTGTCTTACTGGTTAATATAGTATTCACTGCAATTAATTGATTAAAAAGTTGTTGAGATGCAAAGGTAGTATAAGAAAGCTGTCTCCTAAAAATAAAGCTAACAAGCAGGGAAGGACCTTGTTTCCCCACATCTGGTGCACGCAATTAACACAAACCTAATGTGTCCGAAGCCGAGCTCCGGCAGGTACGGGAGCTTCTTGACCTGGATGATGGAGTCGTACAGGGAGGGTTGCAGGCCCTGGGCCACCATGTTGGCCAGGATTACTGCCACCATCATGGGCAGGATGTGGGAGATCTGGCCTGTCAGCTCGAAGCAGATAACCGCTGTGGACACGGTGTGAGTCACAGCCCCGGTTAATGCTGCCGCTCCTGTCAGAGAAATGGGATGGGATGATGAGGGGGAGGAAGGATGGATGGTGAGAAGGGAGGAGGAACAGCAAGGAAAAAGCAGATTGAGGAGTAAATGGAAAGTGGAGGAGGATGCGGACAGAAGTTAGTAGGAGGAAGGGGAAAGGAGTTGGAAAGCAGGACGAAGGGAATGAAGAAGGTCGCAAAGAGGAAAGAGGCAAGGATAGATTCTAATGACAAAGTGAAGACAAGGATGAAAAGCGTAAGAAGAAAAGCAGGAGACCAAAATCATAACTTAAGAAATAAAAAAAAGGACTCAATAGAAATAAGATCAAAGAGAAAAAGAATAGTAGGATTAAATTAAATGAATGAGGCAAGGGAGGGAAAGAAAGGATTGTTGAAAAAAAAAGAAAAGGAGTGAGAAGAAGAGAAAAGTCCCATGAAAGTCTTGACACAGAAACTGATTAATGAGTAGATATGTGAGGGGTTGTAGGAAGCACACAACATAAAAACACTGGTAGAGAGATAGAGAGGGAAGGATAAAAAAAGAGAAAGGACAGTGGGATCAAGGGGGGAAAAAAAAGAGGAGGAATGGGCTTTGTAGGGCAACAGGAGGGGGATTGAGGGAAGGCCACGTTTCTGGGTCAGTGGCTGAGGGTGAGGACAGCAGAGCAAACCCACGGTGACATTTAACTGTCAGAGCAAAGCGACCACATTCTCTGATGGAGAGGAGGAAGAGGAGTAGGAAGGAGAGGATGACAAAAGGAGGGGGGGGGGAGGAGGTGAGGAAGATTAGGTGGGGAGGACAACTTGACAACGAGTGATGACTGGAGGGCCGGAGAGGTTGACAGGAGGAGGAGAAGTTGGAGGGGAAAGAAGATGAGAGAAGTGACAGGAGAGAAAGGAAGAGGACACTTGACCACTCCTGACAAGCTGAGGGTGCAGGAAGTTGACAGGTAACGGGGGGAGGAAAAAGGAAGATAGGGAGGAAGACGAGGGGTGAGAGGGGTGAGAGGGGTGAGGTGGACAGCTCGACAGTATATGACCTGGGTAATATGCAAAACTGATGGCTGATAATCTGTAATGATCTTATTCTATATTTTGAAACCACGTGCCTTGATTACATAATGTACAGTTGAGTCCTGAGGCTCTCAGATTCAGTTACTCATAATCAGAGGATGGACTAAGGTGAAGTAAAGCTGTAAAAACACTGACAAAACTTGATAAAACAAGAGAAAGGGATGGTGGCTAAGAGGAGGAACAGGTGACTAACCAATGACTGCGTACCCTCCGGGGATGATGCGGTAGAGGATGCCATCGAACACGATCCCGTGAGGAAACAGGGTGGCCATGATCTCCCCAACCAGCCTGCCGAAAGCAGCACCTGGAGGAGAGAAAAGGTAAAAGTGAATATATTTTTAAAGGAAGAGCTTAATAATTAGGTTGGATCTAGCGACCCTAATTGCACCCTAATGCTAAAACGCTGTGCTTGTTCCCTCCGTGCTGCTAAAACAGCCCCGAGCTGTCAAGGCGTGGATTCCACAGACCTCTAAAGGTGTCCCGCCATATCAGTCAATAAGATGTTAGCAGCAAATCCCTTAAGTCCTAGACGTTGCAAGGTGGGTGTCAATGGATAGTTGTTTTTCCAGCACATCCAACAGATGTCCGACTCGGCAATTTTAAGTCCAAGTCTACGCCCTAAACTCTTGGTCATGTTCCTCTAGCTACTCCCTAACAATATCTGCAGTGTGGCAGGGAGCTGCTGAAACTCAAGTCACGAAGGGGTGTATGTGGTCTGAAATATTGTTTAGGCAGGTGCTACATGTCAAAGCTACATCCACGAGAATGCAGGATCCAAGGTTTCCCAGCAGAACATCGTCATTTTTCTACAGCACATCCTGCTGCCATCTCTTTACCTGGTAAATGACACGCATGCAGTCGTCCACATGACGGAAAAGAAAGCGTGATTCATCAGGCCAGGCCACCTTCTCCTTCAAGGTTTTGAAGCAATTTGTGCTGCAGTAGCTCTTGTGGGATCGGACCACATGGGTCAACCTTCACTCCCTTGAGCATTAATGATGCTTGGGCATCCATGACCCTGTGTCTGGTTCACCGGTTGTCCTTCCTTGGACCACTTTTATTATGAACCACTATATACCAGGAACAATCAACAACACCTGCTTGTCTCAATAAATATATATATATATATGTGTGTGTGTGTGTATTTCTTTTTCTGTATATCCCACCCACTGACAGGTGCCACTGTAAAGAGATAATCAAAGTGGATAATGGAGTGGGGACTGTATGTTAACGAGGGGTTTATTACTTTTTCATGTCTACATAGTACGGCCCGTAATTACAGTCAGCCCCACACCTGAGCAAGTCAATGTTTTTATGCTGTGAAATATTGAAATGAGTTAAATGAGGGGGTGACTGTGTAGGTGTGGCGCTGTCTGTAGTAATGGTATCAATGGAAACTTATTTTAGTTTCTTCCTAACTCACTGCTTTTGGCTTCATAGATCTCCTTCTGTAAATTGAAAATTCTCGGTTGATGTTAAAGGTGTGTTTTGTTTCTGAATTGTGTCTAAGTTTAACTGGTTTTAAACTTTCATGTGGGAGCGCTCGTGAACAAGTAGCCCACTGGGGATATTCCACAATGTTTTTGCGCATGGATCCATATGGCAGAAAGTCATGCTGATATTTCAGAAGCTTGTTGGGAGCTTGGCACTCTTCTGGAACCACCACTGCCACCACCATACGTTTCTCAATTGATGGTACTTCTTTTAGGCTTTCAGGTGACCTTGAGTTTCTTCTGTTGGACAAGTCCTGAGCTGGAAACCATCAACAGTTATGTGATAGCTACTCAAACTAGCTAGGGTTAAGAATGATAGTGTGTTTGGTTGTTTTTGTCATATGAACACACACTTCAGCTCTCAGAAACACACTTGATAAAACAGATTATAAGGTGCAGGTCACTGGTACAGATAATCTATTGTAAAAACTATTCCCCATTCTAAAATACGGTATTTTACTTTTAATATGTTACATTGTTTTTTTTTCCTCCACCACAATCTGGTGACCCCTGGAAATGATCTTGCAACCCCCTTGGAGGTCAGTACGAGAATAGGAAGCTCTGGAGCTAAATGTATTCATTTGAAGATATTTGCGACTGGGAACAATGAATATTTTAAAGTTAAGAACTATTAAAGGTCAGACTACAAACGTCTGACAAAACAAAAACAAGAGATGAACTGCAAACTGCTAAAGAAACACTGGTTCCTTGAATGTTAAGCTGAATAATAAGAAATGATCTGCAAAATGAAAGTTAGTGAAACAAGAAGGTTGGGGAAAGAAATTAGTCTGTAGAGATACAACTGACTGAACAAAGAAAACAGCATTTTCTAGTTTAGGGTTAAAAATATTCAAAACACTTTTGACAACACGTAAAAATGAGTCACCAATGTTTTTCTAAACAAGGACAAACCAGTTAATAATAATCTGCTACACCAGAATAATCAGAAGTACAATTTTAGCCATTCTCAGGCAGCTATAACCACAGTATCTTACGACTGAAGGTCTTTTTGCTCACCGAGTATGAAGACAGGCATGAAGGCCCCGGATGGAATGGGCATGGTGGTGGCCACTGCAGACATCCAGAACTGAAGGGAAAAAAAACAAAACATGTACAACAAAACATGTACCAGTGTTTAGTCAAGAGAACTCCAAGCTGCTGACTGAAACCAATAAAAAATAAATAGCATTTGAGCTTAAAGTTGTGCAATGAATTGTTATTTGACCGACAGGGCTCTTCTGGTCAAAAATGACATAAACAAGTACAAAAAAGAACAAAACTAAGAATACCTAATATCTCTAAAAAAAAAAAAAAAAAAAAATTTCTGTTTTGTTCATTTCTACTAAAAAATGCAATGTCCAAAACTATTTTTACCATTTCTTAGCAATCAGTGGCAAAGTCCTACTTGCCAGGCAGCAATCAAACGCTTGTTATAATTGCTAGCAGTCTTTCTGCATGACTCCACTGGGATTTTGTTCCACTCGTCTTTCGTGAAGATCTCCAGGTTTTGTGTTGTTTTTTTAAAAAGTTGGAACCCTCCTTTGCCATCACTCTGGTCTTCAGTTTCCTCTACAGATTCTTGATGGGATTCAGGTCTGGATTCCTAAATGTTTATGTTGTTTTCTGCCAACTACTTCTTCAACCACTTTGGCTGTATATTTCATGAGGTTGTTCAAAGATCCAATGGTGCTCAAGGTCAAGTATTTCGGCAGATATGCTGATGCTTCCCCGCACAGACTCAAAGTAGCTTCTTTTCTCATGATGCTGTTTACTTTGACAAGGTTGCCTGGCTCATTGACTGAAAAACACTCCTTGAGGATGGTGTTTTTGGGACTGAATGTTTCTCCTCTCCTTTGTCCTGATCTCCTAATAACTCCATTTTAACCTCATCCAACCACAGAACTGATGATTAAAAGCGTTCCTCTTTGTCCAGGCGAGCTTTGTGTGTTTGGCATCCATGGAGACCAGCCTTGTTCAGTGCATAGTGGAGTGCCTGATTGAGATGTTGCTATCAAAACTGGTCGAATTCATCAGGATGGTCTTGGTGGGGATACTTGGATTCTACTCAGCCTCTATCATTCTTGTCAGTGCAGGTTCATATCACACTCTTTAAGATTGAGCTTTTTGTCCTTTTTGACTTTTGCTTTTCACTGTGGCCACTGTTAACTAAAAAAACACACGTGACTTTATAACCTTTCTCCATCTTGTGAGCAGCCATAATGTGCAGCTCTCTCTCAGTAATGGATCCCAAGAGCGAGCTCAATAAGCTCTCTGGTTTTAGCCTTGACTTGCAATTGACCAGAAATACTGCAGCTGTTCTCAGTTTAAGATGCTTTTTTTTTTTTTTTACTGCTTTACAGCTTAGTAGAAATTAGCTTGCTCCATTGTAATGGTACAGAAGCTTTTTTAAAAAAAAATTCTTTAGATTGCAACAGTTTCAAGAAAGAAAAAAAAGCATAGTTAGAATTCATCATTAACAAGTTAAACAGTGTTTTATCATATTTTGTCACTTGTTTGTATTGTTTGTTTGCTTGTATGTCCAAAAACATGTTGAGGTGAGGTGAGGTGATTCTAAATTGTCCGTAGGTGTGAATGTGAGTGTGCTTGGTTGTCTGTCTCTCAGTGTGGCCCTGTGATGGACTGGCGACCTGTCCAGAGTGTCCCCTGCCTTCGCCCTAAGTCGGCCGGGATAGGCTCCAGCTCTTTTTATGTGTACTTTTATACTTGTTTGCACTATTCCTTATATTTCTATGTACATTTTTCTGTCTAGTATGTGTGTATCTCCATGTGTAATGCTGCTAACAACAATGTGAATTTCTCCACTGTGAGATAAATAAAGGCATATCTTGTTTCTGTCATTTCCAACCAGGAGAAATCTAATGGTCAAATAAAATGATCTACAAATCAAAATTTGGCATGGCTTTGAATATTTTTTCTGATTATTTTTACTTTAGGAATACTCTGGCATATGGTTGCATTCATTCAATGCAAGTCTCTTTAATTCTCAACTGCTGTGTTCCGATGGTAGAAATTTGCGTCAGTGTTTAATCAGGTGAAAGTTGAACAAGTCAGTAAAAATGTTACACAGTCAAGAACACAACAAGACTCAAGCCTATCTTCTCTTTAATTATCAAACAGGTCGACACCTATTTTACTCTATTCTCTTTTAATTTTTATAATGACTCCTTTGTTGCTGCAGGTTACCCACCTAATACTAATTAGATTGCTATCAAGATGTTGTGTCGCATAGCAACCGGAATGATGTAAGAGCCCTGCGCCCTTTTGAGTCCTCACTGTCTCAATGTTTGGATTGCAGTAGAAGAAACAGCATGTCCAATTTGGCCACGGCTTGGCGAGCTCCAGAAAGGGAAATCTGGAAAATGTGTGGTTGTGTGTGTGGCAGGGGGAGGGGGACCCAATCACCCTTGGGTGTCCTTGAGCAAGGCACTTAATCAACAGCTGCTTTGGTGAAGCTGCAGAGGATGTCGCTGCACCGGGCATTGACAGCTGAATGTGTGACTGCATGAGTGGGTGAAAACATCAAATGTGCAAACTCCTCTGCAGGGTAAACTAAAGCTCAACTCAAATGCCACTCACACTGTTTGTGTCCAAACAATGTCTGCATTCATCAGAACGGAACTTCAAAATAGCTCGTCTAATAATACGCACTGCACTTGGTCACGGAGAGCTCATCAGCGATAATGACTACCTTTAGACAAGCTCAGGATTTTTCTGTGTGTGCGTGGGTGTAAGTGTGTGTTCCACCAGCATCCCTGCACAAGCGCCACACGCTGGGCTTTCTCATTCTGATGTGGAAGGACTGGCAAGAGACGCTACATTACCATTTTACCAGTCTACATTACGATTCTACACATCATTTTTCATCATCGTTTGAGAACTTAATTACTGTGGAACAAGATAAAAACTCATTAGCACGTCTCTCACAGGGTGGCTGCCATCCTGATGACAGAGAGGACTGCGTTCAGTCTTCTTCTCTTTTAATCCTGACAGTCATACACAATCAGGCAACTAAAAAAAAAAAAAAAAAACTGTCTCACACATATAAACACAGTGACATTCAGAACATACTCTTATCAGGGTCACAAATGCTGAGACAGATGGGAGTAGCAACACTGAGACAGAGTTAGCTCCGCACTGGGAGATAAAGTGAAAATAAAGAGAAGAAGTCCACATGCCTGTTTATGTATGATAAAGAGAGAAGGATGGAAGTAAGAACCATTACAGTCCAAGTCTGACATAAACACCTAGATGTTAAATTATGGCAGGAAATTATATTGAAGAAAGCTGAACAGGCAAAACTGCTCATCAAACAACTCTGAGTGGGCTTTGTTCAGCTCGCATGTTACCTTAGAGACATTTACATCCTTTAAATTAAATTAAATTTTGGCTGTTTTTACAGTCTATTTTTTTAGTTAGGAATTTTTTACATTTCAAAAAGGTTAAACTCAGGACCTTAGTAACGAAAAATCCCCTATTGAAACTCATTAAAAATGCTATTTCCCAGTGCATTACAGCATAAAAATTATACTTTGATGGACTCTTTTTCAACAAGGATGTGTTTGTTCTCTTAAGTTTCGAGATATTTTTGAAACCCTGCACTCTCACTGCATTCAAAATAACAACAGATCAGAATCACTGTTGCTGCAAATGACTGACACATTCCAGACTGTGAGAATCAAAAAAAAAAAAAGAAATCCTCTTAGCATTGAGTATATGGAAAATCATTTATTTATTGTGTAAAAACAAAAAGAATCCTTTGATTTTCAACTTTCTGACAATTCTTGAACTACTTATGTGTGATGCGTCATTCTGTAAGGAAATGTAACCAAACTAAGCTCATTTAAAAAATGCCAAATATAAAACCCTTGGCTCTAAATGGATTCTGTAAAAAACTAAAAGTTTTGCGCTCCTCGGTACAACTGCAAAGCAATTGTGGACTCAGCTGGAGCCAACAGTCACATGACAAAAATGCAAGGGCTTTTCACTGCAGGCTGTGTTCACATAGAAAACAGACAAGTATGGAAGCAAATTAAAAATGTAAGTAGTAAAATATCTATAGTATGTAGAGTCCCCCCTTTTTTTTTTCTCCCAGTATTGGGAAACATGTGGGCACGTGGGTGGAAAAATATTGGACATATATTGGTTCTAGGTGTTCATGAAACAAACCAACAAAGAAAAACAACTTTTGGCTTTTGTTTTAGTATGTATTAAGGCATCAAAACTCACATTGCACAGGAGACATGTTGAGTTCAGTCAAAAATAAGGCCATTGTGAGTACTAATGTCACAGGAGCCAAAAAAGAAAAAGAAAAAAGGACAATACTACTACTACTACTACTACTACTACTACTACTACTACTATTGCTAATAATAATAATAATAATAACAACAATAATAAAGCAATAAATAAAATAAAAATTTAGAAAAGACATTCAGTTTACTATCAGACATGAACATGAAAAAACATTGTAGCGATTATCCTGGTCAGGTTCAGAAACAATGTTTATATTGACAAATTTTTTGCTGCGCCGCCATCGTTGAAGTGTCTTAATATTCAACCTAACTTCTACTTCTGGGAAAATTTAAATTCCCAAGTCTTTTTAGATAGACAAAGAGAGAAAGTCTAATCAGGTATATGGCAAAGGTGCACAGAGGAAACAGAAGAAAAGGGAGGCATAAATACTTTTGAGAGAGGTGGGTCCAGAGAGTGTGTTTGAGTGTGTACTGGAGAGGCTGCCAGCAGCAGAAGGCGACTGGAAAGCAGAAAAATGCAGAGTGAGAGAGAGTGTGTGTTGTGAGATGAGTATTTGCAGCCAGCTGCTCTCAGTTTTGGCTGAATTAAGTTTTCACTACAGGGAGCCGCTCTGCTCAACTGAGCAGCACCATGACTAAACCAATGCAGTGTGTGATGCTGACTGACAGGTTTTAATATCCTGTTGACGGGATTATCTGTGTGGCATTTCTGCCTAATTTGACTCTAGACAGCGCAAAAAACAGACCGAGGTTAACGCTAAAAAGGCAAATTGATTTTTGAGATTTCAAGTGGGATATGATAAGAATTACAATCTCCTCAAGTGGATGCAGAAAAGCTATGAAGGGCACTTTTGAAATTTAAAAAAAGTACATATTCGATTACAATTTAAATAATTGATTGCATGTTTATGATGCAAGCTTTACACTCATTTGTCTCCAGCTGGAATCCTGTGACAACAGTTCTTTTCATTGGAGGAAAAAAAAAATTGCAGCTTTATTGGCAAACACTTATAGAGTCCGTAGTAGTGCACATTTACAGGTTTATAACTGGATTTTTGAGGTCACCTGGAATATTTTCACATTTTAATGCTCAAAATAGTATTATTTCTCATGCTTTTTTTGCTGCATCTCCTCTGTTTTACCTTCAGTTTCTTTAAGAAACCCCTTTGACGGTACAACAACAGTAATGATGTAGATAAG
>NW_007577955.1:591972-594038 GCF_000690725.1 Stegastes partitus
ATCAGTCCATCCCTACTTTAAACTCTGATAACACTGGCCAATCAAATAGGGCTACGTTTAAGAATGATGAGAAAAAACACGTGTCACGTGACTTCCATGCAGCCCCAAGAAGTTTTGGTTTTGTATTTAATAAGAAAGTAATCTGCTTTCACACTCTCCCACCTCTTCACTGCTGTCTGTGTGAGCTCTTCAGAAAGCCACAGCTTCTCACCAAACAGGAGGCAGTGACAGCTTGGTGCTGTTTCCTGCAGCAGCCAGCAGACTGTAAGCGTGTCAGGACTCAGAGTATTTAGAGACCAGACTTCGTCTGTCTGTGTTTTTCATACGTGCACTTGAACTCCGAAGCTCTTGTCAAACCATTTCTAAACGAACAACGACATTTGGGGGTGGACAGACTGACAGGAAAGCAAAACGTATGAGTAGCATGAGGCTAAACTTAAGCAGGGCTACCCCTTTACTCTAAGAAGAGCTCTGATTTTTGGAGACTGGCTTGTGTTTTGATTAGGATTCAAACCAAATGGATGCTTTAGTTGGTACTTTGATTCATGGAATAGTTTTATAAAACCATTCTGTAGCATTAAGCATTCAAAAATGCCAGTACCACTGAGGTGCAAATGCAATAAGGAAACATATGACACATTGGTTTTGGCACAGCTCCAGTCTTCTTCTGTAAATGTATAGAAGTATCTGCAACCGAAAATTCCACATGAAAATCTTTATTTCGCGTCTTATCAACTGAATAAGGCTGTGCAAGATCTTCAAAGGTCTATTTAAGTTTCTAGTATCCAAGGCCAAGGTTTATTAGGTTTAACTGCATTACAGGTCTTTCAGCTGTTTGTCAATATGTCTATTACTTGACAGGAGCTGAGCAAACATGCGTGCGGCTACTCATTAACTGATAGTGCTGTCTCTTTATTTGGCTCTGTTCAGATTTTGGATCAGGTATAATTATTTAATTATTCTCAGTTCTATTTGGATCCTGTCTGGCTGTCGTTGAGCTCCTTTTGAGTGCTGTCCTCTACTCTGACATTGTCTGGATTTTAATGAAGTCACTCATTAATTTGTATGGGTGAGAGCAGTTACTACACTCTGGACTGGTCTTTAAAAATGGCCCTGGACATGAAATGACCATCCTGATGCCTGCATAAGATTTCTGACTAGGCAGCCATCTGTATGCAAACCCAACAGTCGGCTGTCAAGTTGTGCATCTTTTTATCATTTGTTCACCAGTTTAAGTCTATGAGGCTACTTTTGGGGTAATTTCACTGGTTTTTCTTTTAAGCTCTTATCTCTGCCATTATAAAGACTAGCAAGCTGTATCTTTATTTCTTTTCAGAACATTGTAGGCTATGCAGATATTCCCTCATCTGATATGATAATAGTTACAGATTTTATATCAAGTAAAAAAAGAAACCATGTTCTTATAGGTGTATCACCGTACAATGCTGTGGATATGGGTGAAGATGTTAGTAAAGATATTACTTTGCTTTCATGTGTCTTCATAATGTTATAACTTCAGTATGTACAAAGATAACAAACACGATCACAAAGCTCCGGTTACACTCTTTGTTGTGATTTGATATTAACAGATCATTGCATCAACACGCCAATATTACTGCAATGGATAGATTTTAACATATAGAAATATTAACATGTCGGTGCAAGGACAAGTCCATGATTAACTCAAACCAGTCATGGATTTGACTGAAACACAACTGTATGTGGTTTGCAACTATGACAAGTAGGATGTAAATTAAAAATAAGTTTTCTCACTCATACTTTATCGCACAGATGAGCAACTGGCATTGTTGGAAAGGTCAAGTGGTGCAGTTTTAGTTGATATGCTGCACACCTTGCAGCAAAAAATACCTTGTAAACAATTCTACTGAGAAGAAAGAATCCAAAGTATGTCTGTTGGGCTCATGCACCAGGCATCGTCACTGAGCTTCATCGAGAAGGAAATATTTGTATTTGCAACTGTCTAATTCTCAGGTCTGTTCCTTTGCAGATTTGGATTTACACTACTCACAATAAGTTAGGGATATTGTGAGAGACTCAGTGGATTT
>NW_007577955.1:595338-610438 GCF_000690725.1 Stegastes partitus
TCATTGTTAGTAATATCAAAGGGAACTTTTACTTATTTCATTAAAATTCAGACCAAATAGGAAAAGCACTCATCTAAATTATAATATCCCTAACTTACTGTGAGTAGTGTAAATTTACAATCATGCCGCTTGGTCTCTTGACCCTCTGTTAGATGCTGATTTCAAATACCTCACATATACACCTCATAATATTCTGCTTATTCACCTTAGTCCATGTTTCTGCCTTGTTATAGTGAAGTATTTTAAAGATATTTGGGTTGTTTATGGTATGTTAGTGATCACTTGTCCACCTTTGTACACTCTGGGATTCTTTACAGAGCATTTCGTCAACTTTTTGCTGATTCACAGTCAACCTGGCACCTAGTCCAGATTTATACACACGTCTCTGCTCATAAAATATTAAAGTGAACAACTGAGAAGACAGTGAGAATCATGAATCTCCGGGGTTTGTGTGTTTGGAGCTGCTTTAAAAAAAAAAAAAAAAACATAAGAAAGCTAGAACTGCTGGCAGCTTGCCAACACTGTTGACCTTGGACAGGAAGAAAAGGAAGCAGACAAACACACACACACACACACACACACACTCACAAACACACAGATGTCCCCGTCACCGACACACAACATGAATGACCTGCAACAAATGTCCCCCGATGAAGAGGATGGTGACGAAAATGCTGACGTCAGGCGGAGTCACTCCCACACACACACACACACACACACCTACACACACACACACATCTTCCAGCAGCCACAGACCTTCATGAGTAAGAAGAGCAGCAGGATGACGAAGACGCTGACATCGGGGTGCAGCCAGGCGGTGGAGCGGCCCAGACCGACTGGAGGAGGAGAAGATCCCGAAATCTTCGTCCACGTGAAGTTGTCAAACAGGGAGTTGATGCACTCTCTGGGCATCAGCTGGAGAGAGGGAGGAGAGGGGGTGAGGCAGGAAGGGAAGGAGAAGCAGAAGGAGGGGAGAGAAGAAGACAAGGGGAAGGTGGAGTGGATGAAATCTAAGACAGAGTGGGGAAAATGGGATGGTGGAAGAGAAGGAAAGGGAGAAGAGGAGTTCAAGTGCAAGAAAAGAGTGGCGGTAAAGAGGGGCGTAAAAGATGAGGATGGGAAGAGGAGAAAGATGAGGGTGTGTGGAGGGTGCAGGACACGTCAGAGGGGAGACAGAGAAGTGAAAGAAGGATGAGGACGGCAAGAGGAGGTAAAAAGGTAAAAATGTTGAGGGATGTGGGAGGAAATTAGGAAGTCAAAGAGAGAAGCATGAAAAGCAGGAGAGCAAGAAGGAGAAGAGGCAGGGTGGAGTTTAATGGAGAACAAGAGGAAAGAAAGAAAGGGAAAAGGAAAGAGACCCCCAAAAAAAGTGAAGAGAGGAAGAAAGTCAAGTGGGATAAACAGGCAGGAAGTCATCCAGAAAGCTGGAAGCCGACGGGTACGGGTGGCCATGTCCAATGACTCATTCTCTTTTGATGACTCATGAATGACTAATTCACTTCAACCATTTTTTTTTTTTTTGCTCCACATTTGCATAGATGCCTCTGCAACCGCTCGCAGGCACAAACGGCAGCGCCTCCTGCATCTGCATAGCGCCGCCGCTGGGGGAAAAACAACACTAACGTCATTTTGATTTTTTCCTACTTTTGTACCTCCCTGCTTGGGTTGAATTGAGGCCCCTGAAATCCACCGCTCGGCATGCGAGTGGATCCGCTCTGTGAAAAGGTTTTGCTGTGGGCTTCGGTGGAGCTGGGTGTAATAAGCTTTCCTGTCCCTTTTTGAAGTTGCAGGTTCACGTCTGGTTCACAACCCTTGTAGCATTTAAGCTCCTCTCGTTTTGCTGCTTCTTCTGTCACTCTGCGCTGTGCTATCAGGTTGGATTGGAAGGATTTCATTCCCCAAAAGCTATATATAAACTCTTTGGGGGAAGGGGGGAGGGGGACATCTGTCAAACACAGAGAATCCTTCTGCACTGTGGTTTCCTGACTTCCTAAAGTGAAGCAATTTCATCTCACTCTACTGTTTTGTTAAAAAAAAAAAAAAAAAAAAACGTGCTGCGTGTTTGTTAAAAGGGCGCAAGACGTTTCCACATCGAGGGTGTGAAGCATGCTAAGGTGTTACTGACTGACATATGCACGCAGACATGCAGCTATAACACACACACACCTGGTTCACACTAAGTGGTCTATTCTGAGCGTCTGTGAAACACATGATTAGCTTTTAGCTCTGGGTGGATGAGCTGTTGATATGTGGCTATCTGAGCTTTCACCTTGAAACTCCCTTTGTAGACATAACAGAGACAGCTACAAGGCATGTTGGTTCCATTCATGCAGAAACATGGACACTGACATCACAGTAAGGCCTCAGATTCATGAGGTGCTGGTGTTTGAGAATATTCTATATATAAGCAAAACATTTCTGTCACACTTCCTCGTAAGTGCACAACTTATTGGCGTTCGTGTTTGCAGCTCCCTGTGGTACTGAGAGGTCACAGTTTGGAAAATTTGGAACTTCAATACCCCCAAAAATCCTCTGATGTAACATCAGTAAAGGGGACACAGCAGCAATCTCACATTTATCACTAAATACAATACAACTTGTACACTAAATTGTATAATTCATCCCACATCCACCCAACCGGTCGAGGCAGGTGGCCGTCCCTCCCTGAGCCTGGTTCTGTCGGAGGTTTTTGATTGTTGGGTGGTTCTGCTTTTGTTAAGCGCTATGAGATGACTTGTTGTTGTAAATATGCGCTATATAAATAAAATTGAATTGAATTGAAATTGAATCAAGTCTGCTGGTGTGTGATGATGCTTCACAGGAAAGGACACCACAAAGAAAAACATCTAAAGGACTGTTGATGGCAGCGTTTCCTGGAGCTCAGTTCAGCTTGAGTTTTTCATCTGTGCAAAAGGTATTTGACACTAAAACTGTCTCCCTCATCTGACAGTGAGTGTAATTACACAAATACAGTCAACAAATGCTGTTGACACGTCATTCTTTTTCAGACTGTATTCCTCCTTCTTTAGTACATTTTTATTTATTATTACTTTTTTCAGTTTCTACTTATTTGAGTGACTATTGTGAAGTTTGCCTTTACTTTAATGAAAGGGTATGAATAAATTTGAGGACGACTGCTGCTGATAGGTTTAATCAGGATTATGTGAACTCATTTGGCTTGAATGCAACAGACGATTATTCAAACAAAAAAGTCCTGCATATGAGCCTCAAATAAACATATTTCCAAGTGGTGTTTAGAAGCATTGCATGCACACACTAATACATTTACATGCACTGTATTCTCCTTTGTTTTCTCTTGAGATACGCTTAGTTGAGAAGATATGAAGTCTGACCTCTCCTGCCATGAACTGTCCGAAGCCAGGTGGGAAGGTCAAGGTGGCGATGACAAGCGTTACCACAGCAGGAAAGATCAGCCGGCTGGGAGAGGAAACAAAAGTCAGCAACGCTTTGTTATTGAAATAAACAGCAGTAATTGCCAAAATCCTAATTATATCTTTGTATTTAAGTAATCAACCAAACACTGAATGCACAAAGAGCAAGGATAAACACTTCATGAAAAGTTGTACAAACTCCTATAAGGACGCTAAATAAATCTATAAGCTCTTATTAACAGTAGAGGATTTAGGATAGCGCTGAATACAGACATGAAAGATGCTGTAAAATAGAAAATCAAACAGAAAAAAACATTAACACTTTGGCACACAAGATATTCGAGTACAAAAAATGTAAATTTTTTTATCTAATGTCAATTTATATAATTACTACACATATACACAGAATACCAATTAATATCAAGGAGCACACTCACTGTTTGGTCAAGAAGCGGGTCATGGCATTGGGTCGTCTCATGAAAAGCACCACCTGTCTGTTGAGATAGACGAAGAACGCCCCTAGAAACCCACAGGAGATCCTGCACAAACAAACAAACCTCACATTAGCTAAATTAAAGTAATCTGCAACACCTTCTGAATGCGCTTTTAATCAAGCAACAAAATGAGCGACCGGGTAAGATTAACACTGCCCAAAAAAAAAAAAAAAAAAAGTATAGATGAGGGAGAAATAACTGCAGCGAATACAATACCTAAATTATTAGTAAAAGCCTTTAAAAATATTTTACAAAAATACATTAACTTGCCTCATTATAATGCAACTTGTAAGTATAAGTAAAGAATGTAGTTACACACATTTCTACCTGTTGGATAAGAAAACTCCTCACACCTCAAGTTTTCAGATCCTCTATGTTTAGGCATTTTATTTTACTGGTAGTGGAGGATCAATTTATCAGCAGCGCATTACTTTAGTAGCTGCTGCAGGTGGATCTAGTTAGAATGACTTAATATCCTGCTTTGTACACAAAGACAGCAGATAAATCTGAGGGCTCTCTACATCATAAATGGGAGAGGAAACAAGGACAATAAAATTATGATCCACAGACTTATTTGCAGTTCTTCTCTCATCTTTGACCACATATACACAGAAAACGACCACAAAAGACACAAAATGACCACAAAAAGACAACAATGGTCAGAAAGACGAAACATTTCAGTAAAGAGGCACAAAATGATCACAAAGAGACACACAATGGCCAAAGAGATGTACAAATTGGCCACAAACAGACATAAAACAACTACAAAGACACAAATTGACCACAAACATGCACAAAATTACACCAAAAAGATACAAAATAACCACAAACACAAAACAACCACAAAAGACGCAAAATGACTACAAAAGGACCACAAAGACACAAATTGACCACACAGATGCACAAAATTATACCAAAAAGATACAAAATGACCACAAACGGACGCAAAACAACCACAAAAGACACAAAATGGCCACAAAGACAACAGTGAGAGTTTTGACATATGAGCCAAAGGTTGGTGTTGACAAAAATAAGGTGTCACTTGTAGGTATCTCTCTTTCCATCCTTTAGGTAAAAAATTAACTAATAAGTAGGATTCTTTGTATCTTCAACGCTCCATTTCTGATTGTCTCACATACCAGATTAACCTTATTAGGAGGTTTGGACACACACAGTGCAAACAAGCACACAGGAACAACAATGCTGTCATATGAGAGTTTTCGAGTTGCTCACCCAATGATAGCGAATGCTGGGAGCTCTTGGAGGTCAAAAGGGAAATCCATACGAAAGTTTGTCCTGAACAGAGCAGTGATGGTTACTAGAGAACAAAGAAAAGACCAAGTCGTGAAATGTACACCATCAGTTTATCGTCAAATAGATGTGAATGCTGTGAGAATGAGTGCTAGCGACCCTTTTAGCATGTTGATAGTAATAATTAACCTTATAACAAACAGGGGATTCGCCTTACATTTATGGCAGCAGCTGCTTTAAGTTTTTAAGTTTGGAAACAAAAAATAGAATTGTTTGCATAATTGGTAGTGGAGCTGCAACTAGTGATTACTTTCATTGTCAATTCATCTGTTGGTTATTTTCTGGATTAATTGATTTGTTGTTTGGTCTATAAAATGTCAGAAAAATGTGAAAATGTTGCAGTTTCTCAAAGTTTAAGATGGAAAATGTGCTGTTTTGTCCACAGCCCAAATATATTCCGTTTATTGTGATAGAGGAAGAAAACCAGAAAATACTCACATTTAAGAAATTGCACTGAGAGAATTTAGACTTTTTGTCTTAAAAAATGACTAAATCGGTGCAGCTGCACTTAGTAGAACATCACCTCTGTGCTTTTGCAGAATAGTTCAACTCTATTGTTATGCAGAATTTAGATAGGTGTAAATACAGTAACGTTTGAAGTAATATTTATTCGATTGGTCCAAGATTTGTTTCTTACAAGATGCTTCAGTGACCTGAGACAGACACTAAAACACTCTGCTGCTACATGGCAGAGAAGGCCACCATCTAGTGGAAGGTACATGATGTCACTATAGCACACAAGATTTGACGCTTTGCCTGGTGATGGATATTGGAGCAATGGTGCCCTCTAGCTCACATTTTAAAAAGCACTATAATCATACAACAAACAAATTAAACACCTTCTCTCCCGTCCGTACCTGCATCTTTGTTAAACACGGACAGCACTCGAAATATGAAGGCACTAAATGTAGCAGCAAAGTATCCTCTCCAGTAGTTTCTCACAGCAAAGTATGTGGATGTTACCTCTATACTGAAGAGCACACCTGGTGGGGAAAGAAAAAAAAGGACAAAGAACCAGTAATAAGACAGGGAGTCCAAAGTATGTACTAACTATAATCTTTTAAAAAGCTACATACAAATCACCTGATGCCTAGCTGAAAAAATAGTTCTTGAACCCTCTGAACCCCGGGCAGTTTCTGAGTGTTGTGAAAAAAAATCACTGCCATAGCTACAAGCAAGGAAAACTCAAGAATATCTTCTGTGCAGCATGACACAGTTGTAGTACCATCACTCATGCAAAGTTACATTTTTTTAATTTTTCCCTCAAAACTTAAAAATCATGAAATCAACATGCCCAATATTTTCTAAGTGTACGCAGATGTTACATAATATAGATACTTATGTACATTTTTAATTTGTTTCCAGAACTGTCCCCTATCTGCTCTGTGAAAAATAATGTTGCAGTGCAAAAATGCAGCCGTGCTTAGAAGCGCAGATTTTTTTTTTTGATTTTTTTTTTTCGGAATCTGGTTACTGCAAATGGGGGCTGCAAGGTGGCACTGTTGCCTCGCAGCAAGAAGGTTGCCGATTTGCGTCCCGGTGGGGGCACCGGAATCTTTCTGTGTGGAGTTTGCATGTTCTCCCCGTGCAGCGTGGGTTCTCTCCGGGTTCTCCAGCTTCCTCCCACACAGTCCAAAAACATGTTGAGGTTAATCGGTGATTCTAAATTGTCCGTAGGTGTGAATGTGAGTGTGCTTGGTTGTCTGTCTCTAAGTGTGGCCCTGTGATAGACTGGCGACCTGTCCAGGGTGTCCCCTGCCTTCACCCTAAGTCAGCTGGGATAGGCTCCAGCCCCCCCGCCACCCTAATGAGGATTAAGCGGTTTATAGATAATGGATGGATGGGTTACTGCAAATGGTTTATTTTTTTTGCAGTTTTTTAAAATTAAAGACATAGTCTAGAGTTATTTTGATAAAACATCACGATTTTAAGTTTGGATTTGGTCATTTCCCCCTGACAGAACAGCCTGACAAATGATTGGTTAGTTTATTAGATGAAAATCTGATGATTCTTTGTCATTCTTTTGTCATTCTGTGTCATTTTGGCAGGTTTTTGAATAGATAACATGTTTTTCAAAACCTGTCGGCAGGTTTCGAGGGTCAGGGGGTTAAACTGTGCATCTGCATAAATATTCCAAGCTATTTTGAGCCTTTGAATAGAATTCACAATTTTAGTTTTCTGAATGCAACTTAAAAACACAGAATGACTCATTTGGGCTGGTGAAGTATGAAAATATCTAATGCAAAGACATGACTACATGCATTCCAAGACGAGATGAGTCAAAAAGAGAGTCAGAGAGTAGAGCAGGAAATGGTAAAGGCTGTTTACCTCCAAGTGGAGTACCAAAGCAGCAGCCCACCCCAACAGCACAGCCCACTGTCAGGATGTCTGTATAACAGTATGGATTCTACTGATCCAGGGAGGAGGAGGAGGAGGAGGAGGCGGAGGAGGCAGCATTGAAACAATAGAAGAAACAACATATAGATGAGGAATATCTCATGCAGTATACCTGTTAGATCACACTTAAAAATTGCAACAAAATTCAAGTGTTTCCTGACATCAGCTTACCTGATAAGCTCCTGAAAAGAAGGACATGAACCTGCTGAGAACTGCTGCACAGATACTGGCAATGTGAACAAACGGGCCCTGAGTGAAGTCAAATTAAATAAAGTCAAACACACACCACAGATTCTGTTTTAATGGTAAGTCTGAACTAATAAAGAACAGGGAGAAAAAAGGTTGTTTGATGTGTATTGAAACCTGCATGGAGCAGCTTGATCTGGGTTCACCCACCTCTTTGCCTACAGGCATGCCGCTACCGAGGGCTGCAGTCAGACCGATGACTTTAGCAACAAAGGCCTTAAGAGTCAAATATTCCTTCAGCACCACACCTCTCAGGATGGTCTTCAGCTCTGGGATACCAGAACCTGGGGCAGGAGATAGCAGAGTTTATTTAGACTTAATTTGTGCAGAAATGTAACTAATTTGCATAGCTTCATAGTTATAGGCTTGCTGAGGAGAAGAAATCAATATTTCTTTTGTTCATTGGTTGGTTTACAGTTGGACTGACATCATCCAAACACTCAGCACCTCTGCAACACAGAGAAACTGAACCAGCTTTACATAATCCCTGGTTTAAGGTGAATTAGGCTGTAGATATCGCTGCAGCGACCTGAACGCTTTTCCTCTGGGGAAGTTAAAGGTCTCATATTATGCCCATTTTCAGCAAATTAATGAAAATCCCACATGTCCCCAGAATTGCTGAATTTGCAGCACAGCAGCTGTTTTCAACTGGCGTGTATAAGGACTTTGTCAGACAATGTGGTAGGTATAAAATCAGTACATTAGCGATGCAGAGAAGCAGCTCAGAAATGGCTCTGAAGCGACTGATGTACTCTTAATGAGCTGCATTAGAGTCTCTAATTCCTGCTTGTTCAGTGTTGGTACAACAGAATAAGAAAAATACATAAATGAGAGCAGCTTTATTGGGAATCTGACTGTGTTAAAATGCTGTATATGTGAGCACAGAGGGCACAAGAGAAGCACAGATGGAAACAACAGCTGACGTACACAACACAATAGACCACATTGTCATTTTTTATTGATTTAAAATTAAATGGTAACATTAGCCGTACAACACGCTAACCATAAGGATTTTCCTATCATTGTGGTGACATGGCTATCAAAAATAAAAGTAATTCACTGAGTCTTCAGGTCCTTAGATGCTGGGAGTGGATGAAGACTTGTGTTCACTCTTACAGCCAACAGCAGAACACTTTGTGAGCTTTGCTGATGGCTGAGGCATTTTAGATTTACCAGAAGCAGCTTTAAAATGTAAATAAACTTAGTGGACTGGAAAGCAGCTGCTCAGTTTGAGTGACTTCTTAAAATTTCTAATGTAACTGAGAGGAGTTTTACAGCAAACATCAAGTGTCAATGGTTCAACAGGCTTTATCAGCATATCAATAATTCATCATAATTCATTGCTGTTTGTCATCCTAACTCAATATTGGTTAAAAAAAATTGTAAAAAGTTTTCATCCCGGCTTTCTTCGTTTGCTATTTCTCTTGTGTTGTTTTGTTGGATTGTATATGTTATAGCATTATTTTTAGGTGAAGTTGCTTGGGCTGCCATCTTCACAAGGGCTCCCTGGAAGAGGAGATCTGGTACCTCAATAGTTAAATAAAAGATAAAGAAATCAAATAAACTAACACATTGAAGTCCTTGACTTTAATATTTCTCCCTAATTTCCATACTTTTCCAAAATTCCATGAACCATATTTGGATGACTGACCCAGGCTAAATTGTAAATGTACATTTAAATCCAATATACATTGGATTTCACCTTTAACTAACATTTGTAAAATATTCTACCAGACAAAATTTTGATGAGAACAGAAGAAACGTTTGCATTAGGAAGAAGGGGGTACTGACCAATAGCTTGAGGAGCAACCAGGTGACAGAAGAGGGAGGAGAACAGGATAAACATCAGGGGATAGGAAACCCAGGCCAGGTACTGCAGGGGGATGTTCCCCCTCAGCTCTCCATGAATCCATTTATAGGCTGAAGAAGGATGAAGTAGAGGGAGGAAAGCACCAGAAGTGACATAAAGGGAAAATAGGCAGAAATAAAGGAAAATGATAAAAGAACCAAAAGATCCAACCAATAAGAGAAGGAGTGAGAGAGGGAGGAAGGGGAAGTAGGTAATGGGATATAAGGAGAAAAGAGGAAAACAACTATAGAAGAAGGAAAAACAAGCATGAAAGACAATACAAAAACAACTAAAGGAGAGAATGGTTTTCCTGTGCAGACATTTGATGTTTTTTTCATTTCTGCCAATGAGGGTGGGTGATTGGAAGACTATACTATTAGTGACTGGTCATTGCCAGTTGTTTGTCATTTTATTTTCAGCCTTAGAGATAGATTGAGGAGCCTGGACATCCAGAGAGTCGCTGCTACTTTGTATCAAAATGAGCCAACTGAGGTGCAATGTTTCTGCCTATGATCAACTAAGAGGAGACCCCATGGTTGACACAGAAGCGGCTAGAGAGATTACATATCGCATCTGGCCTGGGAAAGCCTCGGGACTCCCCAGGAGGAGCTGGAAAGCCTTGCTGGGGAGAGGGACATGTGGAATGTCCTTCTTAGCTGACTTGTGTCAGTTTTCTTCAATATTGTGCAGCCCTATTCTACGCTAATTGGAACTGCAGTTAGAGTTGTATGTGTGTGTGAGGACTAAGCTAGCAGCACATAGCTGCTGTCACTGTGAAGTAGATGCCAACAGAGTTGATGAAGTTACTGTCATCAGCCATAAAGTTTGTAGACAGGCACAAATGTTGTTTACGGTTTTTGCAGCAGTAGGAGAGAGATAGAGGCCCAGTTGGTGCATTGTTGCAGTGTCTCTTTGCCTCTCCTCATTCGTGCAGTTGGTCTGGTAGTTAGCAGCTGGGTCAAAATATCACATTTTTAGAACAATTTCAGCACAACCGTCTCTGACTTGCCTGAAATCTTTACAGCATAAAACATGGATATTTCTAAAGACATTTGTGGATTTTAGCCTAATATGTCAAACACTTTCCAAGACAGGTTTTGATATTACCAGTCACCCTATTTTAGGCCTGCTTTGTGGCACATTAAAATAATATGTTTTAGACCCCAGTACTTGGTTCTACTTGCATTAGGCTATCCAGCAATGTTTTTGTGGTACACCTTATTATACCTGCTAAATCAGATATGAAAGTTCAATGAAAATAACTTTTTTCATTTTTGTGACCAAATATTTCACGATAAAAGCCAGAAATTTTCAGTTATCTCTCATGATGCCCTCATTTTAATCTGCAATATTGCACAAGTAAATCACACCGTCTCTGATTATGAAAAAAACATTGAAATTTCCAATAACACTAAACAAAATAAATGTTTTATTTAAAAAAAAAAAAAGTTTCTGAGATATTGTCATCCAAACAGAGCCTTAAATTTTAATGTGTGAAAAAAAAACCTTGCTAGAAGTGGGTTGACAGGAATTTTTTAAAAATAACCTTATCTCAGAGAGTATTTGATATTTATTAATCTAAACTTTCATAAATGCCATTTTAAATATCCATAGTTCAATCAATCAATCAATCAATCAATCAATCAATCAATCAATCAATCAAGCAATCAATCAAGTAAATTAGAAATGGTTGAGCAGAAGGTGCCTGATGATTTCAGATAGAATAACCCAGCTATGAGCCAGGCTACAACAAAGACACTTCCTACCAGACAGCAGACACAGATCTGGAAAAAGATTTTGAAATAATAGTTTCGATGACTGAGAGCATTTGGTTAAGAACACAGATAAACCTGAATGTATCAGTTTTGGACAGATTTGAGGTGTTATATGATATTAACCACTGGCTAACTCTGTACATGTTTTGAGTCAGAGTGTGCATATGAATGGGGCTGCTTGTAGATGAGACAGAGCTGGGTGCTGTTCTACATGAGAAAAGAATTTGTGGATTGTGTGGTGAGTAATATTGATATTGTTGCAAATATATCGGTGGCACTGATCTGATGCCATTGGACTTTTTAAATAGTGCCAGACACCTCTGCGAATACACCGGCTATTGCTGGCTGGAAAATTTGACCTTAGTGGTCAGCTTTATTTTACCGGCTCTTGCCTTAAAAATGTAATGGACTCTGTTGTCATACCTTGCAGGCTCTTTGCGCTGGCATAGTCCATTGTCCAGCTAACCAGTGCCATTGTGATGCCCAGCAGAACCAGAAAGATCCAGTCCTCTCCCAGCCTGGTCACAAGGAATCTCTGCACCCGTGCTATGCAGTCTGTCAGAATCAAACAGCACAGAACTTCACAAAAAAGAACAAACACAGCATCCTTCTATGTCCTTGCTCGTCGTTCTCACCTCTGCACTTGGAGTAGGAGCGTTTCTTCTTCATAGAGGACGTGAGGTCGGGTTCGGCCATTTGCTCATCGGTGGCCTCAGCCTCCATGTTGGACTGCAGTCTGCTCCTTTGCCTACTATGGTAGCCATGCTGGTGCATGTGGCGACTGTGGCATCCATTCTGGCCATGGCTACGACGCCCATGTCCATGCCGCGTCCTGCCATGGCTGCGGGGATGATTGCCATGTTTCTTGATCTGTCTCTCTGTCAGCAGGCGTGTGGCCTCCCGTCTGCCGGAGCCTCCCTGGTGTTCTTGGTACTCCCCATAGAGCTGCCAATCAATAAGTAACCCAACCCCATTAACTCGTTAGCGCAGTAGAGAACACATCATCCATCATTCATTCATTCGACATAAACATGTACAGGTAGTTCCTGAGCAAGTGAGAATGCGGAGAGTGATAGTACTCTTCTTCTGGCACCCCAGCAGGGAAGGGTCCATTTTAAAAATAGACAGGACCACATGTTGACCCAAACAGCTCCAATGGAAACGGAAACATGGGCTCTGCCACGAGATTTATCACCTCTGGACAGACTCAGTGAAAACTGCCTGGGACATCTGGGGAACAGATTAATTTTCATATCTCACAGTAACACACACATCTCAGGTCTTTCACGAGAAAATATCTTCTTTCATTTGTTTTTTCCTTTTCCTCTGATATTAAATATCTCACACACTTCTAAAATAAACACAATATATATCAGCAGGGCCCCAGACTGTGAGCATTTAGTCAAACTTTGTGACTATTTTGAAGACAGAGCTACTGCATTTTCTCACAAGCAGCAACATCTGGGTTTTTTATTTTTTAAAATCATCGTCGAACATATGAATCATCACGCCAGAGCTAGAATCGAAATACCTGCAAAGTACAACAACAGCGTTAGACAAGAACTACACGAGCAACTGATGGAACTGAGGCACCTTTAAATTAATGATTTTTTTTTCTCTTAAAGCATGACTTTACTTTGTGACTTTGTCCTTTAAAAGACAACAGCAAATTGTTGTTTTTGAAATGGCATTTACTGGCATAAACTGGCCATTTGTTACCAAGACATTTATCAGTAATACAGTTAGGATGGAGAAAATATGCATGTTAGTCTAAGTGGTACCCCTAAATTTTGTGACGATGCTCCCAAAATTGTCAGTATTGAACACCAATGCTACTAGTGGACGAAGCTAGTCGCGTGTGAATGTATCAGTGACAAACAATTCATCAAGAAAGTGAGGAAACTTTCGATTTAATGTGTGATAGTTTCACCTAAATAGCATCAGATGCAAACCTCCACAACACACACAATGACAGCTCAAAGGTAACTTTCTTGAATAAGACTTTCTTGAACATTTGTTTTTATTGTATGGATGTTAGGTCCCATGACTGAAAGTTGATTTTATTTAACCCTGTAAACCCCCAAACACGCCAGCAGACATAAAAAGCATGTCGTCTTTCACAAAATTGCCAAAATGGCTACATTTATCCTACAGAAACTTTAAAAACATAAAGAGTCATCAGTGCTTCAACTTTCCATTGGTTGTGGAACTACTCATCTGGAGCCCTGTAGCATATTCTTAATTTCTCTTCTACAGTTTAAACAAAGCCTGCATAGATATCTAACTGAAGACGGAAATAATCTATCCTTGTAAAATGCTCTAGTTTAAGAAAATTTAGCTTAAGAATAAATTATTTCTGTTTGTATTTTTAGGTAACAGTGTGGCCTTGTGGCTTTGAAACCTTTACATAGCATCAAGTTTTTATGGTGCAATTTCATGCAAATTATCCAAAGGTGGGAGGATTCCTCTTTACAACTGTAGGGACACCGGAGGTCACCGAAGTCATAAAAGTTCAAAATTTGAAAGAAAAAGACTGAATATATTTCACATTCCATGTTCAATACTTCCATACATGCAAAAGCAAACATATTTATATAGAATTCAAGTATGTACTCAGGATAATTGTCAGTAATTGTGATTTAAAACAGACATTAATTGCAATTAATTCAAAGTGTATACGGATCTACACAATAGCACTAATCAATCCCCAAGGGGAAATTTGGTTATTACAGCTGAAAAAGTCACCACCATAAATACAGATAAATAAACAATAAAAAAAATATAAATGCAAAATATACAATAAGTGTATTACAAACTCAAAGTGTGTACTGATCTACACAAATGTAGCATTGTGCAATACTTCCACACCGTACCACAATCTGACCAGGGCTCATATATATTCTTGGTACACCAGCAGCACACAATAGCGCTCCATGAATATACCATAAGTGACAAGCTGGTAAGTTGTGAGTGGTGCTGACACTTTGGACGTCCAAGCAATAACCTTTCAACAGCTTCTAATTTAGCAGGTTCATGGACAGATGGATTGATGGATGGATGGATTTAGACAGACTGGCAGACACACATATGTACATAAGGTACTGAGAGATGCTGTGTGTGTGTGTGTGTGTGTGTGTGTGTGTGTGTGTGTGTGTGCCTGCAGAGATGCCAGTCAATGCACAGCGAAACTTGAGTAGCACAAAACACAATGTACTGTAACTGAAAGCTAACACACATTCAAACAATAGAAGCCACAGATCAGGTGCTCATGTGTTTACCAGTAAATGTATCACACAGTGTACTGTCCTGCTGATCTAAGTTGCAGCTTGCTGAGGTGAGAGACAACACTTTATAACACAGTTGTGTGTGAATGTTTTTAAAAAGACAAAGCATTCTAAGAAGGAAGGATTTTCTCATCATGTTATTAAATAAAGGGGACAACTACCCCTTAATGGTGATATATTGCCAGGCAAACATGTGATGCATTGTCAACACATTGTAACACCTTAAGAAACCTGTGTCCTGACAACTTATGTATATTAAATATAGAGGGAACCTCGTGCTGGAGGTAGTCCAGGGTCACTGACAGGATTAACCCTCTAAACCCTGCCAGCAGGTTTGAAAAGCATGTAGTCT
>NW_007577955.1:611099-611976 GCF_000690725.1 Stegastes partitus
AAAAAACAAAAAATTCAAAGCTCAACTGTGAAGACTCGTTCAGCTGTGACTCGCAGTGAAAATTAATTTTTTCAAGTGAACTGCAGACTGTGTTTACACAGAGCAGGGAGGAGGTGAAAAGAGAGACAGAGAAGAAAATATCGAATCAATAAAATAAGTGCTGTATTAATCAAATGGTGTACAAAGGAGCAACTTGTTTGTAAGATGCTGAAAGATAAATTTAGCATGGTGAAATATCTTCCTGAAACATCTTTGTTTGATTTGTGAGAACATGTACTTTTAAAAATACATTATAATGCAGGAAAAGATGGCTGGAAATGATTCACAAGTAAAACAAGCGCAAGTACATTTATAGCAGGAGAACTGAAAAATTCACAAAGTGGAGCCTGTATTTATTTCAAAAAGGTTGTTTGACGTTGTTTCCTGGCACAACATTTTGTCATCACATAGTTTGCCCAGCAGAGCTCTTCCAACTCCATTGTTTCCAATTCTCTCAGCTAAGGACGCAAATTTTAAACAGTTTACTTTACTGAATGTCAGCCACGATATCAGTCAATAATGGATTAATCTTTAAGGCAAATAAAGTAGAGTGGCCATTATCTGACATGGTATTGAAGCCATTTTTAATCAAGAAAACGTAAGCCAGTTAACTTGGGGCTGTTCTTCACCAGAACACAGGATGGAAGCCTTTAACTGCTCCAGAAGTCTCTGTCATTGTGGCCCTTTACTAGCTCCAACCCTTAGAGTAAGTCGCTAACTAGCTTGTGAAATGCATTGTATTGCCTCCATTATTTTCTCTTTTTAAAGTAAAACAGAAATACTGGCCGATATACTGATGCTGGAATTTTTTACTTCAGAAATATTAGTATCCATATAT
>NW_007577955.1:612462-653478 GCF_000690725.1 Stegastes partitus
CATCAGGACAATGAACGTCAGTGAACGTCGCTAAAATTGTGGCGGCCGCTTGTGATTTGGACATACTAACTACAACATACTACAACAACACGGAGTCCAATCAGAGACCAAGCCGGCAGTTAGCCGAGAGAGAAGGAAGCGCAAACGGGACGAACGTAAACAAAGGAAGTCCTGCAGCGGCTCTGGAAAAGTTCAGAGCTAGCTGTCTGTCTGTCCGCCCGCATGGATCCCGGCTCTCTCCCTCCTCCTTTGTTAACGTTCGTACCGTTTGCACTTCCTTCTCTCTCGGGTAACTGCCGGCATAGTCTCCAATCGGACTCCGTGTTGGTGTAGTGCATCTATGCGTGCCACCATCTCTATGGAAACCCACAGAGATTCGTTATCTATATTTAGATTTTCATTTTGTATATCCAGACTTTCATTCCATATATTCAGAGTTTCATTATATAGATTCAGACTTTCATTCCATATATTCTGACTGCTTTTTTATATATATATAGACTGGTGACCTGTCCAGCGTGTCCCCTGCCTTTGCTCTAAGTCAGCTGGGATAGGCTCCAGCCCCCTGCGACCCTAATGAGGATTAAGCGGTGTATAGATAATGGATGGATATATATATATATATATATACATATATATATATCTAGTATAGCATTGTACAGTTGTGAACTACTTTATTTAACATATTTAACAAGTTCTGGCTAAATTCATAATGACTGTCTGTTTCTGATAATGTGAAATGGAAACTTGTCTAGTCTTCTGCCCTACAGCCTTACATGTACAGTAATATCTCCACTGTGAGCCTCATTCCAGGTACAGCTTTGTGAAAATTAGGTGTTACATGCTACACATTGCGATTAAATACACATGCAATTGTATGAGTGGATTAATGCCAAAAATTGTGCAACGCTACAGCTGTCAGCAATGACGCAATGTGTGCGATATCTCAATATACTGCTCGCAGATGCCCTTAACTTAGCCAATCTGATGAAAGCAAGGTATAATTATTTTCCTAAAACCTCAAAAAAGCTAATCACCTTTGCTGGATTTGATTCAAAGAACCAGGTTTTGACTGTTCACCAAACTACAGCCCAGGACAAGAGGAGCTCCAATGTGGCCACCACTGAGTTTGTTATGCAGTTGGGAATCCAGCGCTCCCACGCTGTCCCTCCTTTACCTCTTTCCTGTTTTCCCTCTTGACCGGTGAAATCCTACACTGCACTAATCACTTGTACTCTTTTACCCCCTTCCTTCGTTGCACCCTACTCTTATTCCTTTCTTTCCCTCGCTCTCTCTTTGCTGGTGAAACACTACTCTGGGCTAAATTTAGTACCAGTGTGATCCAATATTCCTCATTACACTTCCCACACCTCTCTCGCTCTCTCTTACCATCAGTGTACCTTTCAATGCCTCATCATATTCCTCAGTTTCTCCCATGTCTCACTCTTTTTTACTCCCTATATTCTTCCAGCTGTCTCCTAGCCCTTTTAAGACATGTGGACAGCTTCCCAATATTCTAGTTGATGGCTGATTTTAGGTAATAGTTTATATTTACACACTCAACAGCACAGATATACACTCTTCACAAGAGAAGCCTGCTGGATGGACTGGTGCTTATATTTCTCAAAGTAAAGCCACAGTTGTCAAATGGATTAAAAAATGAAATGAAATGAACAGAAAAATGAACAAAATGTCCTAAAACTTGCAAACAATATGAATCTGACCAGACATTTGATGCCATCTTTTGCTTCATAATACGCAATCCTATGGGCTTTTTGTAAACTGGAGTTTAAAAGTAGAGATTGATTTGATTTGATTTTTTTAGTGCCGACAGATTTTTAGTAATGAAAAGACCAATAACCAATATAGTGAACTGACAGGATTTGCAGTAAAAAAAATTACATTTTGGAGTCAAAACTTTTTAGAAAAAAGACACTTTGTTGAAACATTTTGTTTTTTTCCACTTGATGTTTTACACATAATTATTATTAATCCTCCACTGCGGACTGGCTATCCTGTGGTGACTACAGATAGAGAGAGAGAGCTGCATCAGAGCCAAAGTAGTACATTTTTAAATTAATTTATAAAATTGGGAATCAGAGAAAGAAAAAAGAAAAAAAAAGATTATAATGTGGAGCTGGTGAATACTGGCTCTGATAATCAGTCACGCCCATAATTGGTCGATTCCAACTGAAACATATTGAAGTTTGATTCCCAGGCAAAGTCAAAAATAGCTGGTTTACAGACAAATTGAACAGAGGTTGGTCAAGTGGTTGTAGCAGGCAAGACAATTATTATTATTTAATTCTATTGGCCATCAACTATGCAGTCATTTTTTACAATTAGTCGGCACAATCAGTGTGTCGGCATCAATATTTTAAATAATAATTTACTTTTCCACAATATTGCAACTCATTGCCACAAAATGTTTTCCATCCGTGTTGATATGTCAGTACTACGCCATGATGCCTACGTCAGCCATTGATCAGCTGCGCCACGTCTGTAAAAATGGTGGCTACAGCAAGGATCAGCGTAAATGTTTCCAAAGCCCCAAAACTTTGAAAGAATGGTCGTACACCAAATGATCACAAAATAAAAAAGTACACTATGCAGAGTTTGGATGGTAAACCACAGCAGCACAACACAATGCACAAGCACCTCAAGAGAAAACACACACACAAGTTATTCTGGAAGTTGCACCACCAGAAAAGGTAAAACTACCCTCAGTGTTGTCTGTTCATCAGTGGAAAGAAATGTTTAATATTTAATCAATAGAAAAATAGCCTTAAGTAGCAGCCCTTCTATGCAACCAGCCCCTTCTCAAAACCAATCTAGGATACTAAAAAGGCCAATAAAGCATAACATGTACAGCACGAAGACTTGCAGATCAGTTTGTCAAGGTGGTTTGTTTAAATTACTCATAGTGTGTGGCAACATTTTTGCAGACATTAACCATAAAAAACTCTTCCTTTTATCATTTTAAAAACAAAACAAGTTCATCATCATAAAGCATTTATATTTATGCCACTTGTTTGTCTTCCTGAATACATTTCTGTGCTGAGACTTAGATTTCCCTTTGCTTTTCTGTGATATAAATACTTACTATATTTATAGCAACTTCAAAACTGGTTCGTTTGACAACTGGAAACTGTTTTTTCCTCATTAAGAAGGACACGGGAAACATATATCATGTGTTCTCACAACTTTTACCTACTGTATATAATGAACATATTTAGAGATACACCATCCTGTATATTAAACTATTCTTTCTTGTTAATAGTCCTAAGTAACAGAATGACATTTACATTTTCAGCAGACTGTTAAAAGCAGTAAACACCATCTGCATAGAACACTAAGAAATTTTAAAATGAAAAAGAAGTAAAAATGGAAAAAAAGTGGTTTGGAACCTTTCCCATACGGTGCAACACTGGCAAAGGCATTCCAAAAACTTCTTGCTTTGGACGGCACTCAGATCAGGCTTTGCACTTGTCTTACAGAGATTTGTGGTGCTGATTTACGGTCAAACACATTAGTTGTGTTGCCTCGTGTAGTGGCAACGACTGCAAGACACTGCTGACAAAGTACCTGTTTTTGGTCCTTTCTTTAGCTAAAATGTTTCCATACAAATAAAGTTGCATTTCTTTTTTCAACCAGATCATGCAAGAAAATGTTCTCCCCAATTCCTCGCTCATTTTGCTGTGCACATGTGGAGCCTGCATGTCTACAAAGTCTGTGTCTTCACTTAAAAAAAAGAAACTCAGTGTATGCAAAAAGCCTTAAATTGGAGTAAAATATGTTCTTATAGACAAATTCTCTTGCAGATTAGTCATGAAAATGAGAACGGTGCAAGTTTTCTTTTGTATCAAGTAGCAAAAATGTTGTGTATCTGAGCTAATTTCCCTTATTTTACTTCGCAAAAAGTGCAACATGACTACTGCAGATACTCAAATAGTGCAAACCACAATGCTGAAATGATGTATCATGCAGCCCTAGATTAAAGCAAAATGTGAGTGCACTGGAAACAGATTTACAGAATAAACCATGATATACATGAAGCATGTGATTTAAACATCCACTGAATCATCTTGTAGCAACCTCTTCTGAAGCGGTTTAATGGGTTCCAACAGGAGATTCAGTGCCAATAGATTTTACTCTGACAGACTTCAAGAGATATTTTTGACAATATAATGATGGTGATTTTCTTTTCATACTGATATGTCACTATGGGAACAATGTCATTGAAAGGCCCTCTGATGTCCACATACCTCTGCGGCGAGCTACATATGTACAAGTGAATGTGAGCGCGTGCCGTTATAAGCTGTCATTTGAAGTCAAACATAATGCATATGAAGGTCTTCTAAAATAGGGGAGGGTTTAACTCCATACTTTCCTGACATGACTGCCAATTCCCCAGCCACGTGCTCTGCTTTTGTAGCAGATTGCAGTGTGCAAGTGATTATTATTACAAAAAAAGGAGAAGAGAAAAAAAAAGTGATGCAACACTTCTGTTTATAGTCCTGCTCCCATGGGTGACAGCGTAAACACTAGGGTTACCACGGGCTGCACGGTCTTCAAAAGCTCTCACAGACACACACACACACATACAGGTTAAATGACTTCACACTCTCTGGACCAGCCATAGGCATAAGATTTCAACAGCAATTAAATTCTATAGGTCACCGTGATCGCCAGCCCTCACATACCAGCCAATCAACACCGCAGAGCCGGTGCAGCTGTATGGATTAGTCTTCTAGGATTCTAGAGTGAAATACACCTTTACTTCAAAACAATTCACTATTCACAATAAACCGGAGTGTTTCAGGGTTTAAACAGTGCGTCTGTATGTCTAAGACTGACTGGTGAAATGTTAAACCTTATTTGAATGAGGCTTCAAGTATTTAAGAGGTTAAGAGAGAAACAAATAGCAGCGAGGCAACAACATTATAGGTTAATTAGAGACAAAGTAATAGTTTAATCATATACTGAAGCAAAGCACTGATTCAGATTAAACAAAAAAAAACATATTTTTTATCTTTTAATCTCACTTTCTATTACTTAAAGCCTATTCTGAGCTCAGCACCATAAGGTGCTGTTTGATGTGAACTGGAAATTACTTTAGGGCTGCTGTCACATTGTATAACCATTTACAAGTGTTTTAAAATTTTTAGTTTCTTAACTTTCTGGACCCAAATCCCACAGGCGGGTTTGAATAACTACATTTTAAATGACACCATTTGTCAGCCAGAATCTGAAAAAACAGAAAGAACTGTCTGATTTTCAACTTTCCAAAAATCCCTGAACTGATCATCTGTGACATGGCATTCAATCTGGAAAATTAACCAATCAAAGCTTAAAACCAGGATATTTCATTTCAATCACTATTTTTTTAAGTGTCTCATTTAAAAAAGTGAACTGCACAAGTGCCCTGAAAGATTTGATTAAAATGAACTCCTATCATTTAAAACAAAGTAGTTCATACTTACAGTATGAGCATTTGAGGCTGGTGCTTTTGCCTACTTGCTCTGCCTGTGATACAAATGTAGTAAATAGTCAGACATTTAAAGTTACCAAAAATGACCATCTGCACCGGATTCTGTTAAAAAAAAAAATTAAATTAAAATTAAAAATTCTGCACTCCTCAAGCAGCTATGAAGCTATTAGTGACTAAGATGTGATCAACAGTTATGTGACAAAGAAAATCTAAGTTTTCAGTTGAACTGCAGCAGAAAAGAGACAGCTGTGGAGGCAAATTAAAAACGTTAAATATCTATAATATGCAGAGTTACTACTTGTCCCAGTACTGATAACATCTCTGAGCACTTGGCACTTACATTTTTGGAAAATAATTAATCAAACAAATTCAACTTTTTACATTTTTTTAATCTTTATGGCTGTTTCATAATACACAAAAGACATTTTTGAGTTCTCGCTACTTCTCAGTCATGGTTGTGCTGTTTCCACAGAGGTCCAAGGGTTTATAAAAAAAAAAAAGCCCACAAGTGACAGCAGCAATTAAACACCCAGAAACTGTGTGGGGCTCACAGGGTTAATATACATTCCTCAGCAACAAGAAGAACATTTAGGGTTCTGTGAGATGACATCTCATGTCATAATGAAAATCCTCCAGATGTTCAGAGACACCCTTCACACCGCCTTGTCCCAAAACATACAAGTATCTATATGAATAGTAAAGATTAGCACCGCTGCAAATGCATGATCAGGTTTCCCCTCTTGTGGATAAGCACCCATGACGCACACATGCATGCACACTGAGGTTTAAACACAGCGACAGTCGTGCAAAAACATGATTACACACATTCTGTTGACATACGCAGGTGTACAAAATGGGACTTGGTCTCTTTCACACATGCAAACATACACATGTCAGAGAAGTCATTCCTGCATGCGTTAAGACCAAACAGGGCTTAAGAAACGAGGCGCAGAGAGGGTAGCAAACAGGTGGCCGCCGGAGAAAGTAGGAAACAGTAAGACAGCGTCAAAGTGTGCGTGTGTGTGTGCACGTGTATGTGTGCATGCCAAGATCAGGGGTGAAGGAGGTGCACGGTGTCTGAGCACCTGTTGCGTGACCATGTGTGTGACCCTGTTGTTATACATCAGCTAATTGGTCTTCACCATGTCTAGAACTCCCATGTACAATAAGCGGTTCATTCACAAGCGCACACTCGCATTAAGTTAGTCAGGAGACCATCCATGCACATGTAGCTTTCGCTGCCAGTACAGGTGCGTCATGCAAGAGGGGCACAAGTAATCCAGGCAAACACACTGCGGCCGCGTGACACAGAGGAACAAACCCGACAGATAAACGGTTACAAACGGACGGATGGACGGAGACAGACAGAGGGAGGAAACAGAGAGGGACACTGACCAGGGTCTGCTTGTATCTCAGAGCCTTCCTTTCCGACGCATCTGCGGCCATTGACACACTGTCACTGACCCAAAAATAAACCCACCCGCTCACCGTCTGTCTCAGCATTACCAGGACCGCTCTGGACGCCCAGCCGGGACGCTCTTTCACACACAAACACACACAGACAGACCTACGAAGGCACACACACACTCTCACATACATACTCTCAGATACACACTCATATTCAGACATGGTGTAAACTACCTCGAGCTGGGGTTACCCTCACACACACCCACCTCCCCACATACTCCAAGCTAACTGCCCTGCCTTGTGGAATTAAGTCAGACTTAAAAAGACAGAAAATTTCAAGGTGAGTCAACACATTACACTTATTGCTTAACATGTAAATAATTGTGGGCCAACCAGGTGATGGAAGGGGAGACGCAACAGCCCACCACTGCAAAGCTCTGGGTTAATCCATTGCATGGCTTCTGGCTTGTCCTGGACGCAGCCAGGCTTTATTTGCGTTAGCTGGCTCAACAAAACCTTAAACCCCAATCAAAGGCAATGGATATGAATCAGAGATAATGGGTATCACGATTATGGTTATCGATGTTGTTTGTTACCTAGGTGTACGCCATCAGGCTCTGAGCACACACTCGTAAAAAGCAGCAGTCTGACACATCATGTGACCCATCACATGCAGCCTACTAAGTCAGAAGAATAGGCTGTTATAATGGAGAGCTATGAAGAATATACTACGATTATTGTAAAACGTTGTCACTGCAAATGTTGCCAGAGAGGAATGCTGGTAGAAAAATGTTTAAAGTGTAACATATTCATTTCCCCACTAACTGCACTCTGAATGAAACTGCTTACTTCTAAGAGCTCCTAAACTTTACACTTCATACATTTAAACATGATATTCCAGAAGTGCGTTTGGTTCTGACATGTGGAAATCACCTATGCCAAATCAATAAATAAATGTTAATGATTGAATTTTCTGTATAATAAACACTATGGACCAATCAATAGTCTAATTCATGTTCTATTATCTGTTTAGCACTAGCAGTGTAAAACGGACTAAGCAGCAAATAGGACAAAGCATAAAAACACATTTATGTATTTTCTGCATCATCAGCTGAATGCCTGTGGGTTGTTAATGGCTACGCGACACACAGTTTGCCTGCTGTAACTGCACGGCTTCATTCAGTGTCATTGCTAACGTACAGCTCAACAGGTTTGCAGATACAACTTACTTCCTCAGCTGAGAACTTGTATCGCTCAGAGAGAACATGATCTGGGAAAGCATTTGTTAAATGGTGTCTTTATTTCTTTCTTTTTTTTGCAGCCGATTCAAATGCCAAATTCTGAAAATAAGATCTTCTAGACATTCAACATACCTGCTAACTCATTTATCTTTCTCACACTCCACAGAAGCCTCAACAGACACAACTAGCAATTCGCAAAGGAGGTCTTTGTTGTTGTGGATCGGGCCTTTTAATTGAATGCTCGGTTACAATTTTTGTTGTTAGTTGCAACATTCTTGGTTAAAAGATGGTACTAATCACCTGACAGTATTCCTGGATGTGTTTTTGATTTGCTTAAACAGGCACCTTCTTCCTAGCAGTTAATGAGGAAGGACAGAAGAGTTTCAAATAGTCGCTATTCGTCGCTGGATCAAGATTCCTGGTCTTTATCCAGACAGCCTAGGTTCAATTCCCAGTACAGGAGGAGCTGATGCAATGACGTAAAATATGCCAAGTGTTTGCTACTGTGTTTCCATTACATCACTCAAAGGATTTTCAGTGACCATTTTTCTCAGTCAAATCTATTCATCTTGTCCCCTCTAACTGAGGCATTTATTCTCAAAATCGAGGAGAAAAATGGTTCATTAACATAATGTGTGCAGCTTTAAATGCTGACCTTTGTGGTACTGAAATTCAATGAAAGTTAGGAAATCTAAAATGCTGTAGAGGTACCAGGTTTTTTTCTCGCCGTGCATTTTGGTGGTTGTCTCACCACGTAAAGGCAATGAATCTGCATTAACTTATCTGACAGAACCCTATGAATGTCTGTTAGGCTTGTGCAAATGGAAGTCCAACGGACAAAAAGGGTAAAAAAAAAATTGAATTGCCAGTTTTATTTTCGATTCGTATCATTCTGACAGGAGTAATTTTCCCTTGGTGCTGGCTAAGACCTGTTTGGAGGGCACTAAGACTTTCTCTTTTAAGGTAAAACCCTGAGTATTTTATCAGCAACAAAGGTCCAGTGGAGAAGACAGCTTATGGAAATTGAAATCCAGAATTATGGCATGACACCAAGTTGATCAGTAGTGAAGACAGCTGAGTAGTGAAGTTATCTATCTCTCAAACAAATACAATAAATGGCAGCAAACTCAAAACCTTCAAAAAGTGACTACACTCACACCAAGAGGTAGAAAACTAAGAAACAGTCACCCATGAAGCTCGCAGGATTGGTAAAGTCCATCTCTGTTTTGCCCTGATAAACCTACGGCGGCTGAAACCAGAAACAGAGGCAGTTTCCATAACAATACGGTGACGGGATCAGCACTGATTGAGCCAAAGCTCTAAACCAGAGCAACCACAGACGCTCAAGTGTCTTCCAGAGGGAACATTTAATAGATACTACACAGAAACGCTGGCTGTTGTCAGAATTAAATCTGCATGATGTAATCACAATGCTGCTTCACACAAAAGCCAAGTGAAACTATCAGGAAAAAAATGTTCATGGTGGATACTAAGCAATTTGGTGGTTATGGTGAAACCTGACAAGACTGCTATCAGTATCTGTGGGCGCGTCAAGTGAGGTGAGAGTGGAGGTGACCCAGCAGGTGAAAAGTCATGATTATTCAACACCAATATTGACCCCACACACACATAGACACACACTCCAGCGCGAGCGGCCACACCTTGCAGCGCAAATAAAACTGAGAACTACATTGGAGTCTGTTTCTTTGACGACTTGGCAGCATGGAGACAGCAACGTGACATGAAGGAAATAAATATATTTGAGCACGAGTTGAAGAAAAGTACTGCTTCAAACTAATTTCATTTATCTTTCTGCTTTGGTTTACTTTTGTGGCTCCTCCTAACTTGTATTCCAGTTTCTGAAAAGTGAGATTATTAGGTGTATATCTCTTTCAGCCTCGTGACAAGCATGTTTCTTCAGTTTTTCACTGCAAATGAACTGCCATGTTAGCCAGTAGGATTAAAGAGTCACGAAAACACAAACAAATGGAAAACTGAAAACTTCAAGGTGTAGCAATGCAAACTGTTTGTTTGTGAAGAATCAAATGATTTAAGTGCATCTAACTTGAACTGGTGGCACTAATATTACTTGGTAACTTAACTAAGATAAACCTAATTCAATTGTGTATTACCATTTGAAGCAGTTCATTTAAGTTGTTCCAACAATTCATTTTTCCACTGTGCTTTGGCAGTAAAGCTGAAAATCTTGGAGTTGAGTTTTAGAATAACACAAAATATAACACAAAACTTTCATCAAATGTTTTAATTTATTTGTTTTATACATTTAGAGGTTGTTTTTTTTTTGTTATATTTACCATTATTGTAATTATCAGCATCATTCTTTGTTAAACCAATTTACCAAATTGAACCAAATAAATAAATGAGTTTTAAAATGTGCTACTTTAGCTCCAATCACTCTGTCTAAATGTAGTCATCACTCTGATTCACGAGCAACAATGAACAAATGTTGAAAAGTTCTCTTTCAATTAAATATGTGAAAACATACGCAAATAAAGGCATTTCAACACAGTTTTGCATGAAGGTTTGTGTTACTCTAAATTTTGACTTTTTCTTTTCTAGAAATATATTTGTTCCAAACAGCAGTATGGGCCCTGAAAACAAACATATGTGTTTACTCCTAAAACCTACAGATAGTGAAAGGTATCAGAGCCAATGTGCAACATTTTCGATGAATTTATTTGATCAAAAACAAGTAAAAAAATAAATAACACCAATAATTGGAAAACTGTTGAATCATGGATATGTTAGTCAGCCAGGCTGATAAACGGTGGATCCCGACAGCGGCTGTTTGTTATGTACTTAAATTATTAGTATGATTGATGTGTGTAAGCTATTGTTTGAAAATGTCTAAATATATCCACACAGGAAATGACAAATTTTCACTTCCATTGCTATATAACCATAAACATATTTTTTTCAACGTAGGCAAGTGAAGCCAACCGTGTAAAAAACTCAGCGTGTGCACAAAAACACATGAACAGTGACACACGCACACAGCAAACACAATGCAGGCGGCAGACTGTGTGGAGGTGATAAGGGTGACAAGGAAAAAGTGTTGTGGTGGGGGGGGGGAGGTGTGGCCAACCTGAGAGAGACAGAGAGAGAGAGAGAGAGAGAGGGAGAGGCAAGAAGGAAGACACAAGTGAGAAAACACACCAGACTGGTGACAGCAAAACAGAAACAGGGAGTCTAACATCACTGGTATCTACAGTGGAAATGTGTCGACCTGCAGACTTCACAGCAACATGAAAACTGAGAAGCTGGAGCTGAATTTGTCTTACAGCCCTACACTTCCATGGCACGCAGGACAGCAAACTATGCTTTGGATACAAGGATTACACAAAGGTTGACACCTGAGTAGTCCCAGAGAGCTGGCCAGGTAAGAGGAAAATAACTCCTAAAGCAAACCAGAGAAGCTAACACTAACCCCTTCATCTGAGACAGAATATGAATTTTGTCATCTATATATGTTTGTTTGATCCTATTTTGTTAAAAATGTGTCCATCTAAACACTGCATCTGTCACACAGATACCACAAATATCCTCCTCACATAACATTTATGACATCTTCCTATGCAATGTGTGCATGCGAACATATTCATTGTGAGTTTGTGTTTTGACGCACCAGTTGGTTTTGCATGAGCATTTTGCACGTATGTCTGTGTGTCTTTAACAACATATTTTCAGGCTGTTGTCATTGTGTGTCTACGTGCAGTGAGATGTGCTTAGTTCGGCATGCAGTTGTGTGTGTGTATAATTGAGTTATTGGTGCATGTCAATGTGAGGAACAATGCAGACAAACTGGTCTAGTGACATCTAACCTAAAAAACAAAGGACGGTGTCGGTGTTTGTGTTTTGCCTTCAGAAATACTTACCACACACCTGTTGGCTTTGGAAGGGTGTGTGTATGTGTGCGTATGTCACAAGTTCTGATAGATGAGGATGACACTGCATTATTACCACATGCAGGAAAGTCACAAACACACGTTAAACCTGCGCCGTACATTTGACGCGAGTCTACACTGTGATGCTCACCATACCATTACATCACTATGACAGCCTAAGGTGTTCGACTGTTTGGTGAAACTGACCTTGGAGGAGAGAAAAGAACGACGAGGTAGGCACAGAACAAGTATTCCATAAATATTATTTAATAAAGAAAATTTCTCCAAAAACGATTTTTATTACTAATAAATTAGTTGAGTAAAGGATTAATGTACGTATTAAGCATTGTTGTATTTCACAGTGTTGGGCAGCTGGTCAATACAAGCAAGGTCATTACTAGTTAAACTACATTTCTCCATAGCGTGATGGCAGCAGTGCTGTTTTCTGAATCAAACAGCAGTTTACAGTGATTGAAAGGAAAATGTCTCAGCATAGTAAAAATAGAGACTAATGTACAATTAACAACTATAGACTAAAACTATGGGAATAAGACAAAATATTTGATAGGTACTAAAGATGACAAAATGTGTAGAAAAGACCTCTGAGCTTGCATTGTGATCAGGAGAATCTTTTGAAACTTTAAAAACATACAAAACGTAAAGAGAAAACCCACTGCAAGAGCAAACATACATTACAATAATAGAATTATCTTACTATCTTATAGTGCGATCAAGAAAAATACTAAAACTACATTCATAAAATATTATAGTAAATACATTTTAAATATATTTTAAGAGTAAGATGTTATTATTTATTTTATTATTTTATTAAAGAAAAGGAAAAACTGTGGAAATTCTCTGATTCCAGCCTCTTACATGCGAATACTTTCTCTTTTTTTTCTCCTCTCTTACAGTCGTAAACTGAATTCTTTGGTCTGTGGACAAAATAAAGCATTTGTCGAGCTTTGGAAAACACCGATAGACATTTTTCACTTTTTTCTTAACTAAATGAATATTTGAAAATATAATCCACAACAAAAGTAGGCTTTTGGTACAGGCGAAATATTCAGTGAGCCCTCCTGCTCTATGGACGAGATCAGAGGAGTGGAAAAAACCACTCCCATCAGGATAGCACTGTTCCATGATAGGATAAAAGGTGAACACTCACAACAACCTGGCATTGATTTGCTGTGAACCTTGCCTCCAAAGTCAAGCGGAACTAAACCACACCAGCAAAATACCTCCAACAGAGTAACAGAGCCACTAGATCGCCTCACTGTCAGGGTCAAGAGTTCAAATTTTTTCTGTAATTCATCACCCATTTCTAGTTTCTGATATAGTGAGCTACTTGTGCCAAGTTAATGCAGAGTAACTGCCTAGTTCACCTCAAACTTTTTACCATTGGAACACATAAAATTAATTTAAAGTGACTTTCACAGAGGCTCAACAACCCAATAGTTCATTCAGATGGTCTACAGCGACAGAGGAATGTAAGTTTTGGTAGCTGCTGACATATTGATAACTTAAACTAAATAATACTAAAATGAGCAAACCAAGGAAAACACTGATAATGTTGGTTTCACCCGAGTCTCAGCAAACCCCCATTCGAGAGATCCCCCATTTGCTAAACAAATCAGAAGGAGAGGACAACAACAGTGTTCGTGCCTCTGCTTGTGGCATCAAGGAAGCAGCAGGAGTGCGTCCCTGCATTCCACATGGGCATCTCCCTTTACACTTCCTCATTTGTATATGCAAATTAGTGATTGCGGAAATATGCATATTTGGGGGGAAAAAAACTGACCACTACTTTGAATACGCAGTGTCAAATGCGGTCGGGAGATATCTGCATAGACAAAAACATGCTGCCATTCTAATCTTACTTCTCCTGTGATTTTGTGCTTGCATTCACAATTTAAATGTATTTCAATTCAATTCTTGTCTCTTCTCTGCTAATGGCTTCTTGGTTGCAGAGAGGACTGCAGATTTTTTTTGTTTGTTTTACAGAATATGGTTAGAGCAAAGACTACATTTTTGGCAGATTCTTAAATGAGACATGTAGAATAAAGTGGCTGATGAAATATCACAGTTTTAAACTTAGATTTTCTTCATCATGTCACAGATTAGTAGTTCAAGACCATTGAAAAGTTGATAATAATAATAATTCTTAGTGTTTTTACAGGTTGTGGCTCTAAATGGTGTAATTTGGGGGATTTTTTTAAAGCATGACAAGCCTTTCAAACCTGCTGGAGGCTTAATAATTGCTCACACAAGGATTAATAAGGTTGAAACACATTCATCACAGTTTCAGGGACTTTCCTGCATACAGATATTTTCCAAACAATAATAACTGAGACACATGAAACACTTTGAGGATAACGTTGAGATCAAATATGTCTCGTATGTCATCTGTGTGATTTGAGAAGTTTAACGGGCTGCTGAATGCCAGGTTATCCTTTCATGGCTTTTATGGATTTTGGGTCACTGCTGAGCGATGGTAATGCTGATCTCTGCTCCTCTATTATGTGTGTAACTGATAGCTGGTTAAGTATACACGTGGAAAACAAGTTGTCCAGCACTCTTTATCTGCTGTGTGACTCAAGACATATAAAGGTTACAGTCAACTTTGTTTTGTAAGTGTAGATAAAAAGGCAAATGGTGAATGTATTTGCTAAACGTGGTTTGGTTGTTTCCTCAGTAGTTCTCAGCAGTTCAAACTCCGAAACAGTTATTAGAGAGGCAGATGCTGCATGACTATCTAAGCTTAGAGGATTTAGGGCTGCTGCTGAGCAGAGGAAATGTTGATCTGTTCCTCTAGCTGATAGTAATGTTGATCTATCTGTGGTCTTCTCTTCCTGTCCAGCATGTCATCCAACTCTACGGCTGACGATTCGTGTGCGGCGGACGACAACCTCTGTAGTAAGGACACTGATGCTTCTCATAATCTCTCTCTAGTAATCTTCATCATCACCAAGCCTTTCCCTTCCCATCATTCCTCTTCAAACCCTCTTCAATCCTGTGTCTCAGCTTTAATCTAGTTGATTCCTCATTACGAATCTCTTCTGTAAATATCCTGTGCTTTCTCTGCCAATCTGAAACATGCCCACATTTCAACAGATCAGATGTAGAGCTGCCACGATTAGTTGGCATAATCGATGACGTCGCCACTGATATCAATATTTTTAAAGTGCTGCATGTTCTGTTTTTATCTTTTTTTACTAAAATTCATTACAACAAATGTGTTTCGTCAGTATCACAATGTATTATTGTTTCATGACATTTGGATCCAGTACTTCTGTCAGCTGCAGCTACATTTTTCTAAAATGGCAGCAGCAGCAGAGCCTGAATCAGTTCAGTTAAAAAGCTTCCAAAGAACCCAATGTCTCCAAAGTCTGGGAGTACTTCAAATGATCCCAGAACAAAAAAGAAAGGCTTGCTACGATGTGGCAGACCACAGCAGCACAACACAATGCAGAAACACACAGGTGGCACTTTCCATCTGTTCACTTCTCTCCTGCTCTCTGTGCTCACATATTCTGTATCTCAATATGTTGTATTCCCTATGTAAGTGTTCTCATAGAAACATTTTTCAGTTTTTGTTATCAGACAATTGAAGGAGGACGAAAGAGAGACTTAAGTGTAGCCCAATAAGACTACATATTAAACTAGAAGTCACTTTCAAGCTGCTGCCCTGCATCGCTAAAATTCTGATTTTATAACCATAACTTCATCAGACAGACTCGTCATACACAAATGCGGATTTGAGAATTCATCTGCATTTTTTTTAGCAGTCAAGCCAAAGTCAGATAACAATTAAACAATAAGGACAAAAGACAGTGCTTTAGCTGATCCATGTTGCACCTTGCCATCCATCCTTGCAAACTTGCTTTTGTTTTCTGGATTGTGATTGGCTATTTATTCTTGTACTCATTTAATATTTTGGTTATATGTCTTCTGTGTACTTTCATTACAGTAAATAGCAGCAACTACCTCATTTTGACTGTAAATCTAATACATCAGGAAAACGCTGAAGCGTACTGCTGAAGTAAAACTGACATGAGACATGAATCTATATAGCTCACCTTGGTCACCAGTCAGCAGACCAAGTTTCTGTGGGTCAAATAAATAAAGGCGACTTTTAAAATAAACTCAACCTTACAATGTCTTGCTATTTACCAAAAATAAAATGTGTCATTATTTCGATTTATTCAGCTACCAAACTGCCAGCTGAATGCAAAATCCTATCCTAATCAGCAGTATTAACTGCTGATTCACACATAGTTCTGACAAGTCTTTGTCATCAGATCCTGCTGAAACATCCAAAAATGTAGATCAGCGACTGTTAAAAGTCAAAATGTAGTGAAGGATGTAATTACCAGTCTCAAAAATGATAAGTCCTCTGGTGAGATTCAACATTTTTTGTCGAAAAAAATGCCCTTTATGTTCAAGTCTGAGATGATTTCGCTCATTTAAGAAAATTTCTTTTTTGTCATAATTACTTCGTACAACATAAAAATTGTTTTCCTATTTGCACACGTACATACAGCAAAATATTTAAGACATATATGCAGTTATGATGCGGTCTAGGCCCACAGAAATAAATGAGATGCTGGGCAAAGCTCCACATTGAGACTTTGAACTGGTTTCCTCAGTCTAAGGAAGAGGAGGAGAAGCCCTACAATAGTTCATTCAGTCTATTCTATCAATAGAATAGAATGAGAATGCTGGATGTCTTTAGCTAACCAACATGAAAATGAGTCTTTGTGGAACAGTGTTGTTGAAAGTTCAATCTCAAACCAAGCCTTTATCGAGAATGACAAGAAATGATTTATGCCTCTCTGCAAACCACACAAAACCACACCTAAGAATGTGCCACAACCAGAACATCATTTGTAGAACCATCAGTGACTTCACATTCCAGTTTCTTCTTCCAAACAACACGGATTAATGCCGACAAGAGGTGTGCAAAATGATAGATCTGACAGCTGCTGCTTATGTTAGCACGTAGCAATAGCAATTTGACGGTAGGAGTGAAAAAGAATTTTTAAAAAAACAAAAAAAAACTTCTCAGACACAGCGATCATAACAGTGGCTCAGTAGCTCAATAAGGAAATGCATATAATTAAAAAGTCAGTGCTGAATTCTCTGGATAGCAATGTGTGACTCATTCTGGCTCATCGAAACCAGTCATACTCTCTAACTATAACAAAACTGTGTCATGTTAGTAATTAAGCACGAAAGCTGTTTCATTATCGGTTAAGTATGGTACTTAGCAATTCACTAATGCGACAGCGACAAACAATTGTGGCATTCGTCCGCATGCCTTGCAATGATGCAGCGTCATTATAAGAGTAAAAAAGGATTCAAGAAAGAGCTGTGCGTGCAAATGACTAAGCTGCAACCTAGAAAAAAGATTTGTAATCTCTTTTCTATTTTTGGTACCTTTACAATGGACAGAGCTTTAACACTCTCTCCAATTAAATTCCATTGTTTTAACATGTCAATATTGTGTTTTTTACATGTTTGAAGACACATTACAAGTAAAAATGAGCAGTGAATACCATGGAAGCAGTATACTGAAGACAGCCTCAAAAACTCGGATTTAGACTTTTAGGGTTTTAAAGCCTGCAGGGTGGGGCTTCTGTAGCATTACTCTTCCATAGAATCAGTGTTTGGTTCCAACATGGACAGCTGAAATAGTCCAATACTACAACTTGTCAATTTGTAGTGTAAAGTAGTTTCACAGTGCTTAAACAGACTCTAGGTGAGCTGGTGTGCTTGGGCTGTACTGATTAGCAAAGGGGTGGATGGAAATAATTTTTAGGGTTTAAATCAACAACCGGACAGAGACTTTAAAAGCTCCACAGTGACTGAATTGATAGTTGCATTCATACACTAAAAGCCTTTGCTAGATTTGAGTCTTGTTGAGCAACATATTAACACTGGTATAAATGGAAGATGATGTAATGTCAAGATAGAACATCCTGTCAACAGGAAGTGCAACCTTTTCAACAGCCAGCCTCTCTGAATTCCAAGCACTTTCTGAGTGTTTTATACTCCTGCCACATTTTTCTGTCACTGTGGGCTCATTTTTCACTGCAATAAAAAGTATTGCACCTCCATGAAATTTAGATAGTTTTTCTGATTAAATGGAAATGTCATAGATGACAGTTTAACAACTGCCTCACAACTGAAAATCCATTCTTTAATTTTAGTTTCTTTTTATGATAAAAGTGTACTTTTTAAACCTGCTCGTGGGTTTCCTGGCCAACCATAGGCATGGTGTATTTAGAAAAATTGTATAACAGTCATAGCTGTGGTGTATTTCTGTACTCTCCTTAGTTCAGTAAAAACAAAAAACAAAAAAAACAAGCCGCTACAACATTTCAGACTGTCTTTGATTGAATTTCCCTTCTGGGATAAATAAAGTATTTTTCATTTTTTCATTTCATTTCTTCTTGGTACTGCACAGTGTTACTGGAACTGGCATAGCACATCAACTTCTGTCTTTCTCTCCAAGTAATAAGGACGCATCAGCAGGCAGTGATCATTGTCCCTACGCTGCTCTTCGTGGGCACCCTGATCACCCTGGTGCCCCTGTTTATACTGAGGTACTGCGCTGAACGGAAGAGGAGGCTGGTCACAGTACCTCAACACTACAACAGCTCATCGCATCGACACACACAGAGGAACAACCACAGAAACCACCTACAGGGCATTGATGGTTAGCAAGCATGTACAAGTGGCCATTTTTCAAATCTTATGTTCTATATTTCAATTTTCCAAACTACACATGCTCTGAATTGTTTTGTCTCTCTCGACAGCTCCCCCTGGGATTAACCCACTAGAACATGAAGAGGTGCCAATGTCAGTTCAACATGTGCAGCAGAATGTGAGGCCAACTCTGGCTGCAGCGCCACAGGTGTCCACAGGGAGGCATCATGGAGCCTTCAGCCAGGTCACTGCACTGCCGCAGACCTTTGCCATCCAGACCAGCGACACAGTCAGCCTCTACAGAGCCCGAATGGACAACAGGAATGTCGTCCTGAGGGTGTTGAAAGGTAAACCAACCTGTTCCAAGCCAACACCCCTAATACAGAGGTCCAACTACTCACTGCATGGCTGCTAAGGAAGTGCAAAAAATGTTGTTTTTTTTCTCTCTTTAATGAGCAACTGCAAGTTAGTCTGGTTACTGGTAACTTTCCAGTTTCAAAAGCTCTCAATGATTTGATCATAAAGTAGGGTTATATTTCTTGTTATGGTCAAACGTATGCTAAGTTTCAAACATACAGCACTGTGACTGTAAATGTGAAGCAGGATGTTTTTAGTTTCAAACTGCTTTTTTTAAATGCATTTTTTGTTAATTTCTCTTATTGATCTTCCTCCTCAGACACAGCAAACAACAGTGAGAAACAGAACTTTTTGAGGTTTGCGTCCTTTGTGTCTGGACTAGGGCCACACCCCTTCATACCTGCGCTGCTGGGCGTCATTTCAGTGCAGTCGCCTCTAGTTATGGTGGTGGAAGAGCTACAGCACAGAGACCTGCTGGGATTCCTGTGGAGTTGTAGACAGGTATAGCAATGCATTACACATCAAGACATGTTATTCACACTATAAGTGACAGGTTTACATTGTGGTTCAAGTCACAAACTTCAAGGCAGGTCCTTGTTCATTTCAGAAATTAGCCAAATTTACCACTTTTTGTATCATCTCTAACTGAATCAGTCTATTTAACCCTGTCTAAACTCTGAAACAGGCAAATAAAAAAACAAATAGACCAAAATATTATCAGGGAACATTTAGAGCAGCATTGGTTGTGGTCATGTATTGCTGATAAATGCATATAATGGTACAATAAACCACAAAATGCATTACCTTATCACTGAAGCAACTTAAAATCTCAGAAACGAATGACAAGTAAACATCAACTATATCACTAACTCCCCAAATTAGTTAAATTAACTGGATGATGTTCATCAGATGTCATGCAGATAAAGTAATTACTCCCGATTGCCTTTGTGGGGCAGTAGAGAGCAACATAGTCTACAACTGAAACCAGAGAATCGGTATCCTTAAGTAACACGACACACTTCACAGTGGCACGCTGGCCTGACATATATATGGTCCGGTGTAGCAGCTGATTATAAACACAGACAGAGAGGTAAAAGGTTACTGTCTGACGAAAACAAGTCCAAAACATTGACACATTTCTTCACTCTGCTTCTCTTTCACTGAAGGAAAACCCAAGTTTAGAGCCTTATATGACAGAGAAGAGGATCTTCACCATGGCAGGACAAGTGGCCTCTGCTCTGGTTGGTTCAACTGCTGTCTGCCCTTCTGACAGTCTGCTTCATGAATCAAAAAACTGTATTTGTGTACTTGGAAGAGAGCTCACTCTGTCTCACTGCTCACCTGCTCTTCTTTCTGAAAACTAATCTGCTTTTATTCTGCGAAAGTTTTTAATCTAACCAGCGCTATAATGTCAGCTGAATCCAAAACAATATGAATAAACACAATGAACCACTACATGTATCAAAATGAAGTAATTCTGTTTAGTAGTACACTTGCAGTGTGGATTTTTTTCTACTCCACGGCCAGCCGCTAAACGACTGTATTTTCAGCATGCCTCTTATTTCCTGGTCTTTTTCTGGACATCATAAAGGACTACCTGCACACTCAGCGCTGCATCCATGGCAACATAGGAGCTCGCAGCGTTCTGGTTGGTGGAGACCTGACCGCTAAACTGTGGGGATTGGGCCCGGCCTACCGCAAGAGAACACAGGCTGGTTCACCGGGGGAGGTGGAGGACATGGAGCTGAGGAAATGGCAGGCACCTGAAGTATTGGCCAGGAGAATCATCAGTCAGGGCAGCGATGTGTGAGTGTCCGAGTCCTCAGGGGGAATAATAAATAATGCACTGAAGACTACTGAATATTAAACAAGTCACCGAAATGTCCTATACAGAGCTGTCAAAGATCCCACTTCACTTGATGTTAAGTTTGTACTGATTTGTACATGTCACTGCCACTGCACAGCGCTCAGCTAGATTACATCAACAGTTTACAGCCCACCTCCTACACAAAGATCAGCAGGACTGTTTTATGCAATCAAAAATTAAAAGCCTGAACAATATAATACTAGAAAAAAACGGTTTTAATCTTAGTCTTCACATTTTGCGTTTGGAAATCCATGTAGATGCTACATCCAGCATCACTACTTTCATCCCAAAACCCACTAGCAGGTTTAAAATGCAATCATTTAAGAAGGAAACCAACCAAATTAAATTGTTAAATCAGCCAAAAATGGTAAAATGATGAAAGAACAGTGAGATTTTTACCTTTCGGGCATCCTTGAACTCATCAGATTAGTTCAAGGACAAAAACAAAGTGCAAAAAGGAGACAAGTACAGAAAGAAATTAAATATTGAAGTTGTAAAAATTGAAAAAAAAGTTGAAAAATGTTGGACATGCTGATTTTGTTTTACTTTTTTATGATCTTGGCGTTCTAAGTGCGCCGTAGTGCACAGAAGACATGTTTAAGTTCTCGCTACTTCTAGTCATGGTTGTGCTGTTTCTATAGAGGTGTGGGACTTTATATTGCAGTGAAAAATGAGCCTACAGTGAGCAAAAATGTAAGAAGAGCAAAAAAAAAAAAACGTTCAGAAACTGTTTCAGGTTCAGAGGGTCAAATACTAGAAGAGCAGTTGTTCTCCTGCATAGAGAACTCTTTGTTTCCCCCCAAAGAGATATTGAGCCAAAATGATAAGAACTGAGCATGACAAAAAAAATGTTTGTATTTTTTTTTTTTAATAACTGGAAAATGCAGATTTCTTTTAGATAAGTTAACACAGACTCATCAATTATGCAATTATACTCTAGTCTTCACCCATGGGTCTATTTTGAGCCAAGAAAAACCCTGCACAGGGAATAGAAATTTCGTATTTTCACACTTTTCTTCTATATTCTGTTTATAATTCAATCTGAGAGTAGATTGTAATTCCTTGTATTGATGTAGCTTTCTCCACCTATTTCTAACAGATGGTCCTTTGGCATCCTCCTCTATGAAATGGTCACATTAGGTGGGTATTCTTTAAAGTCTACACATATTTTCCAAGAAAAGTTGTTCATTTGATGAATCATAAAAGTGCAAAGAATAAATATAATGCCTAAACTGTCTGTAACAGGATATCAGTCTAATACATAATACTGTGATGTATTCAGGTGACCCACCATTTGCTCAGATCTTGGCAACTGAACTTCTGCAGCATCTCCAGAGAGGAAAGCATCTCAAACGGCCAGCCACATGCTCCACCTCACTGTAAGAACAGCAGCAGAAAACTGTTTTTATGAGCTGTCCAATGCCAACATTGCACAGGAGTGGCAGTTTTCATCAACCACTTATCCTGTGTTGACAGCATGTCGATGCATCACTTCACCTTTCGCTTATTCAGGCATCACAGGCACTGCTCACACCACAAAACTATTAGAAAAACGATAACCTTTTTTTTTTTTTTTTTTTTTTTTTTACCACTGTGTGCTTAGACAAATGTCAATAATCAATCAACCTTTGTTTAAACTCAGACTTACACTGAGACAGAGGCCTTATTTGCAATATAGTCAAACAAAGATACAAAAAAACAGGAAGTACAGGCAAACAACAAAAAAATTTGAGAAAAAAACAGCAATACAAATATTTAAAAAGCAAGTTGGCAAAATAACGCCATTAAGAATAAAGAACAGCAACTAGGATTCTGAATGAGGTGAGAAGCTGGAAGTAAAACAAGACAAAACTAGAAACCTAAATTGCCTTGAGCATAAAAACAAGTCCAGCTTTAGATTGTTCTGCAGGTTAATCCGGGTTTCAGCTGCACAATGAGCTAAACTGGATTACCCAAGCTCAGCGAAAAACAGCAGGAACCTGTAATTCAGTCATTTGAGTGGGTACACCTGGGGCCTCTTTAAAAGGAGGGTAAAAGACCAGTAAAGGCCTCATAAACAAATAAATAAAATCCAGAGTCTATCAATCCACACAGAGAGGGAGAGCCAACTAACTGCACATAGAGCTCACAGCGAAGAGCACTGTAATCATCACTGGTAACAAATCTCAATGCAGAATGATAAACAGCATCCAAGGGCCTAAGAGGTGCAGCTGATTTATGCATGTATAAAATATCAACAAATTCCAACACTGGTAAGAAAAAAAAAACAAGCCTCGAGCATAATTTATTTTCTGTACTGACACATGATTCAGTCATACAAGAGATTTAAAATATCTTAAGCATCATGAGCATTAGTGCCAAAGTGCTCAAAGTAATTACTTTTAGTTCCAATACTAAAGTCCATTTCCATTCAGAAGTTAAAAAAAAAAATCTAACTTCGAGCGCTGTTTGATTGATTCTCCCTTTATTTTACATTTAAATGATGTAAAACTATATTAGACATTTTTGACAAACCCTTAATACCGTCTTAAACCCCATTTCAAATTCGTAAAACCTTTATTCTATTTGTGAAAATGCAAACAAGGAAGACTTTAGCGCATCTTTTTTTTTTTTTTTTTTACATTTGGACCACATTAGACCAGGTTCAGATCTGGAATCACTGTACGGTATAATCTGCACTACATTGTCCTACGAAGCAAAATGTCTTTAATACACAATTTGTGATGGGAGATTTCGGTTTTGTTTTGCTTCCCACATGCAACCACATTAGACCATGTCCAGATTTAAAAACCACGATATATAGATAGGTCATATTGGGACAAGGTTGTGGCAGAGAGGCTTAAGAGTTTTTAAAACAAAGTCTCTGGCCTGTGAAATCTTGATTTGATTTTTCCACATTTTCAAAAATAAAATAAAGGTTTCAGAAATCAGAGACTGTGCTTACCTGATCTCATTATGTAGTCTTTATGTGAAAAAGGCAGAGAAATCTCCCATTAATAAACTTTCACATATACGGTAATTGTATTTGTGAAAGTAACTGTTTCACAAATCAGAAATTGTGTTTCTATAGAATCTTTAGCATCTGTGGGACAATCTAGTAAAGATCTGACCAGTCTGTTTGTAGTGTTTTTTGATCTAGACACGATCAAATGTGGTCTACATGTGCAAAAAGCAGGGGTGTCTTCCCTTTTTGTTTTTTTCTTCTTTTTTTTTTTTGCATTTTCACAAACATAATAAAGGCCTCACAAATCAGAAACAGTGTTTTAAGGAGTATTTAGTCTCTGTAGGACAATCTAGTCCAGATTTAACCAGTCGATATGTCTTGGTTTCAGCTCTGGACCTGTTCTACTGGGTTCTGCATGTAAAACGAGTTGTTAAATCGCTCTTTTTAGTATTTTCCCAAATAAAACAAAGGCATAACAAATCGGAAACTGTGTGTGCAGCGTGGGTTCTCTCTGGGTTCTCCGGCTCCCCCCAACAGTCCAAAAACATTTTGAGGTTAATTGGTGATTCTATATTGTCCATAATGTGAGTGTGCTTGGTTGTCTGTCTCTAAATGTAGCCCTGTGATAGACTGGCGACCTGTCCAGGGTGTCCCCTGCCTTCACCCTAAGTCAGCTGAGACAGGCTCCAGCCCCCCACGACCCTAATGAGGATTAAGCGGTGTATAGATAATGGATTGATGTTTTAAAGAATCTTAAGCCTCCCTGAGACAATCTAGCTCGGATTTGACCTGTTTATACATTGTGGTTATAAATCTAGACCCATTCTACTGAGGTCTAGATTCATAATGGCAGTGAAATCTAACTTTTCTTTCTCTTTTGACATTTTCACAAATATAATTAAGGTTTAAGATGTCAGCTATTGTGGTTTCCATAGAATTTAGCCACTGTATGACAATCTAATCCTGATTTTTAATCCAGACCAGGTCTAATGTGGTCTGCATGTGGAAAAAAAAGCAAGAAAATCACCCGTTTTTGGATTTTAACAAATAAGTATAACAAATTTTAATGCTGTTTCAGACATCATTAAGAGTTTACCTACACTGTCTGCATTATTAACAATCATAATATCCCTCTTCTCACTTATTAACCTGAAAACAAGTGTCCATTCTAGGTTATAACCTCCCATCACTACATGTCAATAGGTGACATTTCATTAGCAAACATTTATGCTAAATGAACGGTTAACTAGCTAATCTTGAGTTGGCTCCAAAAGACTTCAAAAGCGGTCCAACACGACGAACAAACGCTGTAACAACCTGCTAACTGTGGCTCTGAATATGAATACTGTCGCTGAGTTTCACCGTGTTTTACTTGGTTTCGCAGGTACTCCATCATCAGGTCGTGCTGCCACTGGAACCCCCAACAGCGACTCTCCATGTCCGAGCTGATAAGAAAGCTTCAAGCGGGAGAACAATCAGCCAATGGGACGACGGCTCTCAGAGTGCCCGAACCAATGAGCTTCGAGAAATACCTGCGGGAGGCGGGATATGGAGAGGCGTACAACTATGCTGTGCTGTGATTGGCTGAGTGTTGCCAGCCATGTGGACTGCTTCAAGATTGGAGAACTTAATTACCAACATGGACAACACTGTTAATTCTTATCACCATTTTTGTTTTGTACTTGTTTGGTATTATGAAGCACAATCACTTTATATGTTTTAAGAGTAATATATTGATTGTAAATATGTCTGGTTTTGTGTAAACAATCACTATTGTCACCTGAAAGACGATTGAAAATAAAAAACAATACTTGTTTCACCATATCAAGTTAAGAGCAGAGGTTAGTTTCTCCTTTTTGATGGACCATGGAATGATTCTGCCCCTATTTTGTTTGGGACCTGAAAGCTTTTTGCATCATTACAACACAGAATTAGAGATTAATAGGATGCATTCAAATGCACATTGCTTCAGTTGTCATTAACATTTTGAAAAAAAAAAAATCTAAGAATAATAATTATCCGCCAAGAGAAAATCTGACAGTGACACTGTCATCAAATTCTCTCTACTTCTAGTTCTTTGCTGTAAAACGTTACCACAAAAGTTTTTCAGTTGCAAAGGTGAACAGAAGAGTCTTCATGCACTACCAGCATCTTAAGAACTGATTTGGATTAACCTTTATTTTTCATCGCAATGTTCCCAAAACAATAGGAAAGTCCTCACCGTTAGTGCATTGTACAGCTTTTATGGCTAACGGTACAATTAGTTGCCATCATATGTCTGCAGGTCAGAGTTGTGTAGCACACTGAGAGACATTCAGAGATGGTGGAAACTTTGATTTTCCAAACAATTAACAAGGAACTGGCAAAGTAACTGTGTTTTTATGTAACCTATTTACATGTTTTCTTCGCTCCTGCTCTGCGCTCACTTATGCTGTATCTTATAATAGCCAGGTTCCCAAAGAAGCTGTTCTCATTTTTAGGTTTTTATAAACGAAACTACTGATTTTCTACATCAGACCTTCTGACAAACTTGCCATACACACAAATGATGTGAATTCAGCAATGTTTCTATGTGTAATTATTGCTCAGAGAGAAAGATCAAAGTGATTTAAAAAAAAAAAAAAAAAAGTCCTGGTCTCATGAACCCATTCACATCTGTGTTGGCTGCCGTGTTGTGTCACACTGTCAATCACAGATGCAAAGAGACTCTTTTTCCTGAAGCAGTCCATTTAGAGCAGCAATAAGGTGAGGAGTTATAAAGTCAGGATAAAATAAACCATCTTTGCAGCATCTTGAGCTAAAATGTTAAGACATTATAACATGTGAGACTTTCATTCATTTGATGAAAAGGAGCACAATGGGAGACCTTCAAAATTGCCATGCTGAAAATGACAATTTGCTCATATAAGCCCTAAAGAGCTGTTGTTATTTGTCAAAAAGCTAATAGAGACATTGAAATCACTGCACAATCTAACAAGCAAATGCCTACATAGAAGCACCATCATCTCTCTACATCAGGGGTTAGCTCGCATTCATTACAAGAATAAAAAAACACAGGCATCACAGTTTTAAAACAGTTCATTGATTATTTATTTGCATGATAGTATTAACCTCTCCTTGTCAAACTCAGCTCCTCCAAGATTTTGCAGTTTTTCTGATTATTGCAAGCAAACACATTTGATTCCAAAGTAGCTTCTTCATATATCTATATATATAAAAAAAAGAACTTTTGCAGAATCCACTGTTATTTTGTGAGAAAAGTGCTACTTTTTGGGAGAGTGAAGATCAAATGGACAAAGTCGCAAAGGTCTGCTTATTAACAAATGTTATGCAGGCAATCACAGCAGTAAATTGTGGCTCACATCGCTTGCAATGAGGTTCAAGTCCTTTTTTTCTTCTTTTTGGTCTTCACAATATGCGGAGGGACCTGCTGATTTAAAGACTCCAAAATCGTGGGGAGACTGTGAAACATAAACACACAGCTATCAAAGATTAATATCCTTTTTTTTTTTTTTTTTTAAAGAAAATACTGTAATAGCCACAGTCACTAACAATAAAGCCAAAGATAGCTAGCTAGAAAGGTAAATACTGTTGGTAGTTACACGCTATGTGACAAAGCTATGAGGAAGACAGCAAGTTTCCTTGATCAAGGTAGCTACTATTCAGTCACGCTTTTTGGGAAAGGCAACGGATGTCATTGCTTGAAATAACAATCGTAAAAAAGTAAGCACTAATATAAAACAAGGAATGATATGAAAAGCAGTTAAAAAACAGACAATCCTCATCTAAACCTACTGTAGAGACTAGTGAGAAAGGCCACGAGGTTCACAGAGAGAGAACATGAGAAAACTCCTACAGTAAAAAGCTTAAACAAGGCAGTCCAGCAAACAAATGTGCATTTAAATATAAAGGCAAATTTTACACTTATTACAGTATAGTTAACAGTTTTCTCATTCACACAGTCATTCCTTCAGGCATGATGTTGTTTTTTTTAGGTCCACGTGTAGCTGTCGGCCTCTTTTTCTTCACGGACTTGTTCATTTTGTTCACGAACGCAGCTTAAAGACATATCAACAGCTTATTTCCATTCAGCATTTCTGTTAAATGTCGCTACACAAAACCCCGATGACGTTTGCACCTGTCGTGTGTAACTGTACACGGATCGGGAGCAGCTGGTTGTACCGTCTGAATAAAACAATAATCTTGAAAATGGCTGACGAATAAATAATCAGAGTCAACATGTAAGTCCTCTGGTAAAAAGCTTAAAAAGACCGAGTGTAAAACTCTAGATGTAAAATTGGTTGTTGGAAAAGCGTTCTGCAGCAGTGTCTGCTGCTGATGTGCTCTGTATATAAAAAGAGGGTGAAACCATATGGTTGTTTGTTTTTGTTTTTTTCTGCCCTACTTAAAATATGAAATGCTCTCTGAACCTTGAGGGGGGTTTCATTTGGACTCTGGTCTGGCGTCTTTGCAGCCAGTAACCCTGTACTCTCACTGTACCCTGTAAGTTATAGAATAGGTGCACTTTCAAAATAAAAGTGCCACCATGTATACACGATGCTGCCTATTCTTACTAAATAATTATAACATTGAAAGTACTCACTTTTTACATACATGACATTAAAGATCAACAGTAGTGTTTTGTTACTAAATACTTCTTGGAAAGAAAAAAAAAATCTTTTAAAATGATACATAATTCTTTCTATGACGTTAACGAAATCCATGTGTTTTGAATTCAGTGCTGGCTGGAGCTTCAATTAGGTGAAGAGCGATAATTGCAATCATATTTAAGAAAAAGCCACGAGTGCTAAACCAGATGGGAACCAAGAGACGTTCTCACCGAATAAAAAAATAGTGTCTTCATCAGGTTTTCCTTCTGTTTTAATCGTTTAGTTGAACCCAGTTTGAAAAAGGAGATTTAACAAATGACTTTAATAACAGAAGTCTGTGAAAAGAGCAGCTCTGTTTGTAGATAACTTCAAAAATGTGTGAATCCTGTGCAGGTACTGTAGACTTAACTTGTTCCTTGTTTGCTCATTACATCTTACAAGTGATTTCTGCATTTAACATACATTCAAAACCTTCATTTATGCATTTTTTTAAAAGACTTCTTCTGACTGCAAGTACTGATTTTGGGGACAACAAAATATAGCTGGCCATTTGTAGTATGTTTGCAGACATGACAGCTTTGCAAGGAAGCGACAATATTCCTGTGCAAATGTGACCGAACAAGCCAACAGCAGACTCTGCAGCCACAGTCTCGGCTCAAAATGAACAGTACCTCTTACATTCGCCTGCTCTGGAGCCAGTTTCACGTCTGATCTGGGTGCAGAACAGGAGTTTGGGGTGAATGCCCGGGGCTTAAACATCGGTGGATTTATTGAAACGCGGACATCAATCTTTCAGGTTGTTAATGTGAGCACAGATCTTGAGAGCAGGACCCAGCTTGATGTTCATGGTGGACATGAGATGCTCCTCCTTCAGCAGCAGCAGAGCCTGGCCATCGATTTCCTGCGACAGGAACTGGGAGGCGAGTTCCTCACAGCCTGAGAGGAAGAAGAATACAAGTCGTGTGTTGGAAAAATACAACTCTCAACAATTCTCTCAGCTTTCATGGGAGAAATCTTGGGTTCTTTCTGGGTAACAAGCCTGTGCATCACTATACCGCAAAGATGTGGGAATGCTTATCAGCCCATTCGTAAGCACTTGAATAAAATACCAGAAAAGACACTACTGAGTTGTATTGTTTGGTGAAAACTGAAAACGGGGGTAGGTAATGATTGGAACGATACGGGAAACAAAGATGTGGGAAAGAAAACAAGACAGAAACTGGACCTGTCCTCTATGACATCCAGTAAAATCACGATAATTAATGAAACTCACTTTATTAAGCATGCCTCATTTAAAATTTTGCCACAAAAATCTGTTTCTTGATGCAACCAGGTAATCATTAGTTTTCAACTGAACTGCAGGCAGTGTATACACAGAGCTGAAAGAAGGCAGGTATGAAAACAATGGAAACATGTTGGATGTGTTGATGAGTTGTTTTTTTTATTTTTAGAAAATACATTTAAAAAGAAAATTAAACTATCAATCTTTCTTTTTTTTATGATTTTAGTCATTGCACCTGTGTCATACTGTATAGAAGACATTTTTGAGTTCTTTCTTCTTCTAGTTGTGGTTGTGCTGTTTCCACAGAGGTGCAGGAAAACTAACCCACAGTGAAAATGTGACAGGAGCAGAAAATGACCAGAACCTGCTTAGATTTGACTAACTTTCCTGACAGGCTCTATCGTAAATCTGTATGACTGCAGTGTCCTATGTATTTATGTGAAGCAACAATGAAGTTGTTATCGTCAGAAAAAGCGCCTCCCCTCCACTTTAAAGTCCTGCTAGTCTTTAACCACCTGAAACAGCATTAAAAGAAGGTCAGAAGTCAGCTGTACCAACCTTGTAGCGAGGAAATAAACTGCGACACGTCCTCCACACTCCACTGGGCCGGACTGGTCGGCAGGCAGCTGGGCGCCGAGCTCTCCGTTGGGAGTGGAGGAGGCTGCTGGTGGCAGGAAGCTGAGGATGCAGGCGAGAGGGACATGGGGTCGTCTTCATCCTCCTCCCCGCTGGACTCCTCGTCTGAATGGCTGGACTCTGAACGGCACTGCGGGTGACGGGAGGGAAAGCAGAGGAGACGATGAGCAAGGCAGGAAACTGTGGTTGCACTGGTATCTTAGTTTGACTGTTTACTAGAGTGAAGCGGTGCAATGCTAAAACCCTGTCTGAGCATAAAGAGATGAAAGCCTCACAAGGCTAAATTCTGATGGTATATAAAAAAGGAGAACGTCAAAGATAAGAAGCTCTAAAACAATGAAGCAGCCGTCACGAGAGAAGATACAGTCGTCCTCAAATTTATTCATACCCTTCCATTAAAGAAAAGGCAAAATTCACAACAGTCACTCAAACAACTAGAAACTGAAAAAAGTACTAATAAATAGATTTTGCTAAATTATAATTTAGTGGAATAAGACATTACTTTTGAATTGTGATTGAAATGAATCTTTTTTTTTTTTTTTTTTTTTTTTTTTAAATTGTCCCGGACAAATTAAGAGCACTGTGCTGATGAGCAGTGGGCCAAAATCAAAATACCTGTCAACAGGTGCAGAAGTCTGACTGAGAGTTTTTTTTAAAAATATTTCTGTTGAACCACAATTCAAAAGCAATGTCATGGTTTTCATTAAATTCTTATTTATTAATACTTTTGTCAATTTCAACTTATTCCAGTGACAGCTGCTTTTTTTCCTTCTTTAATAGGAGGGTATGAATACATTTGAGAACAACTGTAAGTGGCTGATCCTGGTTTCGTGGGTTGTTGTAAAGTCAGTGAGGCCTCACAACAGCCACTAGAGGGCACAAAAGCTCATCTTCAGTGTTTGAAAGATGAAGTATACAACTCAAAAATGCATTGTTTGGTTTTTACATGCTTTTTCTGTGTGTGTTGTTCTGTTTTTAATCACAGGTTTACTCCACACTACGCATATGAAGTCTGCCCACATACTTTTGTGTACTTTTGGTCCAAGGCTGAGTGATATTTTAGATAAGTGCACTCCCAGCCTTGTGGTAACACTTTGTGTCTTGTTTCACTATGACAATTCCTGTGTCTAAAATGCCAAGTCCGTAAAGAAACGCTTTTACGAGTTTGCTTCAACCAACAGTTAAGCCCTTGTGAAATTGGTTGTAGCAGCATATTAACCCTCTGAACACCAAGCAGGCTGACTCTTTTCTGCTCCTGTCACATTTTTCGTCACCGTGGGCTCATTTTTCATTGCAACATAAAGTCCTGCACCTCTTTGGAAACAGAACAACCATGACAAGAAGAAACAAAACCTCAAACATGTCTTCTGTGCTGCGTGACACAGTTTGAATGCCATAAATAATCAAAAAAGAAAAAGGAAATGTGAAATTTCTGCATTATTTATTTTTCAAAAATGGCAATATCCTGCAATCACCACATCTAATGTTTTTCCAAGTGCTCATAGGTGTTACTAACACTGGAAAAAAAAACAGTGGCTTTTCATACTACTGACATTTAACTTTTTAAACTGTTTCCATGCTTGTCTCCTCAAGGCCCTGTATAAACGCTGCCTGCAGTTCAGCTACAAAACGCTCTCAATTTTTGTCACGTAGCCATTGGTCACAGCTGAGTCAGCAATGGCTCCACTGTTGTGCAAATTAGCACAGAATTTTCTGATTTTTAAAGAATCCATTTACTGCCAACAGTATATTTTTGGTAGTTTTTTAAAATGTGACGTGTAGAAGAGTGATTTTGATGAAATATTGTGATTGTAAGCTTAGATCTGTTGAATTTTTATGTCAAGTCACACATGAGTACTTCAAGCACCATCAGAAAGATGAAGATTCTTTCTGTTTTTACAGTTTTTGTAAATGGTGTCTTTTTGGAAATCTTTTAATCTCAAATTGGCTGGCAGATTTTGGCATTCAGATGGTTAGATCACATCATTTTGGAATGAGACTTTTAATACTGACAAATGAGAATAAAGTTTAGGTGTCCACATCATTTTAAAGCAAAACATGCTGAAAGCTAAATTTCTCTCAGCGGGATGATACAGAACTGAATTAATCTGCAAATAAATGGACTGATAATGCTAAGCGTTATCAAGTCTTCTTTGCTAATTGTGGTGCACAGTATAAGTAGAATTCTAAATCTATCTTGCACCATTTTAATCCTCACCAGCCTCCAATAAGAGCAGATTTAACTCTGCTGGGTGTCTTTTGCTACATCATGGCGAACTAAAGCCACAGCCTGATCAATGAGCCGGATGCTAATAATTAAACAATTCCCTGTCTTTTTTCTTAAACCCCATCCCTTGTAGCACCTGCTGACTCTCGTCTCACCTTGACTGGTATGGGTCTCCCAGCTATCTTGGCGCTGGCTATCTCAGAGCTGGTCCTGCGGGGAACCCTCCTCCTGGCTATGCCTCCCTCCTCGTCCGAGTTGGAGAGGTGACCCTGGTTCTGGTCCTGATCCGGAGCGTGATCTTGGGCTTGGCGTTGGCTGTGACCCTGCCGCACGCAGAAGTGCTGCCTGAAGCTGACGTTGTACCTGGGGAACCAATACATACTGTATCGTAGACAAAGAGTGACATATACGGTACTGAAAGCAAGACGAAGCAACACACAGTTTTTGTCTCTTTGCGCCATACGTGGTATATAAGCTATACGCCTGTAGTGGGCAAAGGGACAAATGCAAAGCAGAAGCAGAAAAATGTAAAATCATATGACAACGCAGTGTAACAAACAATGCGGGCGATGCATTGTTTACATAGTGGGAATGTAATAAATGCTTTTTATCACGGAGCAAATTCAAAAGACAACACGTCAACGAAACCTCCTGAGCTGTTTGACAGACGTACTGTGAGTTCACATGAAGAGGAAAGTGGATGAAATGGGATTTTTACTGTCCTCACATGTACCAACAAATGATGAGAACAGGAAACACACATGCTGTGAAATATACAGCTTTAACCACCTGAGAATTCACACTCAAACTGTCGCACACAACAGCATTTTAGGACGCTGAGATCAGGTTTTCGGGAGAATTTGGGGGGTATAATACACAAATATTACACATAAAATCAGTTTAAATTAGATTTTGATGTTCAAGTTTAAAATGTGACAACTAAAAAATTAAAATAAAAGAGGAATAATACCACAACTACAGCATTTTTTGAGTTTTTCAATGACTTCGGTATTGTGAAAACCCCAGTCACAGCACAGCATCTGCACTGCAAATGAGAAGAGACAGTACGGTGATTCGTTCTCAGATAGCCGCCACTGTACATCATATATTTCATGCATTGGAAAGTACCTCTTGGCACAAGACATGGAGCAGAACCTTTTGGTGCCTCTGAACTGGCTGGCAGGAGCAAAGTTTTTACAGTACTCACACTTCAGCACTGAGGGGAAAGTTCAGAAAGAGAGAGCAGACGGTAAATACAGCAGTTCTAGAATATGCACTACAGGAAATGTGTTGCATTGACGGGTGCAGTGCTGCCAGAGCTGCACCAATGAGACACTCTGCTTTCTTCTCCAAGGGAGGAAAAAGAATTCACAATTGATGTAATCAGGGGGAAATTCAACACCTGTAGGCACTTGGAAAAATGTTGGACATGTTGATTCAAGTCTTTTTTTTTGGAAAACAAATAATCGTAGAAGTGTAACCTTTTTCCTCTCTTTTATGATTTATGGTGTTGCAACTGTGTCATGCTGCACAGAAGACATTTTGGAGTTCTTTCTCCTTCTAGCCATGGTTTCCATAGAGGTGCAGGACTTTATATTGTGGTGAAAAATGAGCTCATAGTGAGTTAAAATGTAACAGGAGCAAAATGGTAATAATAATAATACAATAAAGTAACTTAAAACTTATCTGGTGTTTATTTCTGCATGTATACTACATTTATCACAATTAATGCTCCATCAGCGTGGCTTCATCAGGTGCTGTTGGCATCAGTCTGCCTTTTAAGTTATTAGACTGATAAAATACTGACACAATATGAACATAAACCTTTAGATGGAATATTAAGCTGTGGTTACTTTAATGTTACAGAACCTTAACCACAACTTCACCATGCTTCACAGTTGCACTCTGATACCACAAACTGCATTATGATATTATTACACATGTAAACATCCTAAACTGCAAATTTCATTAAACGTTTTTCAACATCTTGTTTGTCATCATCATCCCACACAGAGCAAACAGGACATGCTCTGTCACAGCGTTGTCATGCCGCCCCTCAGAGCCAGAGGTGGGAAATTTCCAGCTTGAAAGCTGTAATTAAAACCTCTCCTTATTTCCGTTCATAACAGTTCAAACAAACAAGGGCCATTTTGTTACAAGACATAAAACCCTGTACTCCTCCGTCCATGCTATGCTAATTATATTTCGCAAGGTTAATTAGCTGATTATCACTGACATTTAGCTGGAAGCACAGATTTACATCGCTGGCTTTTAACTACACAGCTGTTTAGCAGCAGCATATTGGTATTAAATAATATTTTGTTGCATATTTTGAGGATTTTAAATAGTGCACAAGCTCATACAGAGATAATATCAAGTCAGAAATACCATGAATGACACCTGAGACAATGTTTTACACCCCCTCTGTGGCTACACTGAAGACTAATGGATGTTTACATCACTGTGGTTCCACTATAATCAATGAAAGCGCCCACAACAGGTTTAAGAGCAGCACAAAAGTGGTGCACATGTGTTGTTGATGTCACCACTGCTGAAGTAAAATCAGGCCAGTTTTCTGTTCAGATTTGTTACACTACCTGTTTGTGGCCCTTTTACACAGAACGGACCATAAAGTGTGTATCTTGGTATTTATATGCCAGTACCAGCTGGTGGTTGCTTGGTAACTTTATCCTTTACAGAGTCTGCTGTAGTCAGCAGAACTTAACTTACCAGTACGACGCAAACTTGGTAAAAGTTTTCACAACGCTGTACTGCGCCACAACAATCCCAAATAAAAGCTCACCATCTTGTTTTGCCGCAGCAATACGTTAAACAGTCGCTGCAGGTGTAGCTACGAAAACAATTTGCAGCAAATCTACGCTGAATATGTTCAGTGTAGCCACAGCGTTAGATCTCTGATTTCCAATCCTCAAACACACCAAGAAGGCAGCAGTGCTTTCCCAGCTATTACCTGTTGCCGTGGTAACCGTCTCCGATTGGTTCGTGTCTGGACTGTCGTTGGTCAAATCTTCGCCGGTCGAATCCTTTACCGGACCGCACACCTGTGAGTCAAACACAAAAGGCATGAAAAAGTTCAGTCAACAGCAGACCGATGTTTCTCAATGCATTTCCTTCTAAAACTACAACTCCCGTGTACTTACAGGGAAAGGCTCCGCCCCTTCCTGGATGACGAAGCCCTCGATGAGGTGCGTCAAAACCTGCGGTTTCACCACCGCTTGAGGAGGTGGAGCTCTCTCCCCGTGACCGCAGGCCCCACGGGACACCGACAGCACCGGAGAAGGAGAGGAGGCAGTCGGAGGAGGAACAGCACCGGAGCCTGAAAGCAGTGAGGAAGTAAATATTGTTTTTTATTAGTCGTGTTATCTTTCAGCAGCAGCAATAAGCCTGCTGAGAGTAATACACATAGACATGTTTCTGTGTTGTTACCTGCGTCCACAGGGTTGGCCGGGAGTGCTGAGGTGCGTTCTCTAACGGGTGGGAGCCGTGGAGGAGAGGGACCGTCCTCATCGTTGGCTGAATTGGAGTCTGATTTTCTTTTAAGAGAGCTGGTCATCTGTTTAACCTGAAAAATAAATAAATAAATAAAATAAAAGATTAGATCCAACAAATGAACAGATGAAATGAGAGTAGAGCAGCTGGAGAAAGAGTTAGTTTTCTTTACAGATCTAATCATTCCTCTAGTCAGGAGATGTTTAATTCTCTCAACTCCAAGCAGAGTGTTTTATTTACTCCTGTAACATTTCTACTTACTGTGGAATCATTTTTTTAAGTCAACATAAAGTCTTGCGCATCAAATAGAACAGTACAACCATCAAAAATATCATCTGTGCAGTATGACACCATTGTGATGGCATAAACCATGAAAGAAGAAAAAGGCTGATTATTTATTTAACAAAGACTGAAACAACTTTTCAATACTATAAAAAGGTGAATTAACATACTACAGATATGCTACGACTTGTGTTTTTAGACTTGTTTCCATATCCTCGCTGTGTAAACACAACCTGCAGTTCAGCCGAAATCTCTCCAAACTTGTGTGACATGACTGTCGGTCAAGGCTGAATTTGCAGTTTTTTTATAGAATACATTTTGTGCAAATTATTAAATGAGACATGTAGAATAACATGATTTTAAGCTCAAGTTTAATTCATTTTCTAAAGAGACAATTAGTTCCAAAAAAAAAAATCCATTGTAGTGAAAAATAAGCTCACAGTGAGGGTTAGGGAGGTTACTGCTGTTATTCTTTGTGTGTAAATGTGTACAGCTATTTCTCTCTTTGGGGACACATTTGTGAATCCTTCTGCTGTCTCATGCTGCAGATATATATATATAAATGTGACAGGTGTGAAATTGTAGAGCAAAGTAAATGAGTGCTAACTGCAATGTACCACAAAGGGACCAGCGTTGGTTTTTCAGCGGGGGTAAAAATGCTAATAATACCCAGTTTTATTAAATGTATTAGCAATCTGAATATGTCCCCTTTTCTGTAATGTTAATAGAATACAGTTATATTTTGTTTTTGTATTCATATTACATTGTTCTAGTATTCCATTGGAATGAAGGAATGGCATGTAGAAATTTAATTAAACAGGAAAAAAGAGGATGAGGAAGAAGAAACCTGTGCTCAGAATAATCCCAAAAATCTAATTTCTCATCATCAGTTTTCTCAATTGTGACTAATAAACAGTAATCAGCTGACCTGCGGCGTCTGAGCTCCCAATGAGTCTCCGTTGGTGGTCACACCGACCGATGCTCCTCTCTGCTCTTCAGCCACCAGGGGGAGAGAGAGGGAGGAGCAGGACAGCGAGGGGGGAGGAGACGATACAGCAGGGGATTGGGAGGAGGCGGGGTTTGAAGACAGGGGTCCGTTCTGACTCTGTCCCGAGCTTTGATTGGCCTGCGGATGCACATGAGACACCTGAGCCAACGGGGGAGCCTCCTGGGGCGACTGAAGCGTCTTTAGCCCCACCCCTCTGCCCACGACCCCGCCCTCCCTGGAAGCGATGGACGCCACCATGGTAAGCAGGCTGGACGAGCTGCTGAGGACGGCGGCTCCGTCCTGGCTGCAGCTGCCCCGGGCCAAGGCGAGAGCCTGGGCGTTCCCCAGGGTGCTCTGTCGGGCCCCCACTATCTGCACCGGGATGTGTGGTGGCTGGGGAGGCTGGGTGGAGCTGCTGGCAGGCGGTGGGGCGGGCAGGATGGGAGGAGGGTTCCTAGAAGGCAGCTGGAGAGGCAGACGCAACCCTTGCAAAGTTTTGGGTTGGATGGGGATGGGTCCGTTTCCGTGGCCTGATTTCTCGGCACTGAGTGAGGTTTTCTGCAAAGGTTGCACCACCAGAGTCTGAGCGTTTACCGCTGGTTTGATGGTTGCCGTGCCAACGGGGTAACCGTGGGGCTGAGATCCCGCGTTGGATGTTAGGACCAGAGTGTGTGCTGCTGTGGGAGCTGTGGTCCCTGTGGTCAGGGTTCGGGTTCCGTGAAGCAGTAGCTGGGAGAGGGGGATGGAGGAGGTGGAGGATGAGGAGGAAGATGAGGCACCAGAGGAAGAGGAGGAGTGGGTTTTGAGATTCGCAGGCTGGGGGTAGGTGGGGATCTTGATGTGGGGCGGCTGGGGCTGAGGCTGGCTTGGTTTAGTAGGGGACTGGGCGCTCGATTGGTGGGAGGGCTGGACCAAAGAGTAGGCAGCTGGAAAAAAAAAAAAAACAGAAAAATAAGTTAAGTCTTAAAGTATATTCACATTGAAACCTGCATGAATAAAGCAGTGTTTGGCCACTTAGGGCAGTGACAAGACACTTTAAATACGGGTGATTGAGTAAAACATGAACATTTAGTTTGATAATGAAATGTAGAGCCGACATTTACGGATGCTGATCCTCAAGAGAGCAGCGACAGTAAGCAGAAAAGTTGTGGGCTGTAAAACCAAAACAAATCTGGAGGGAAACTGCAGTGTCATGTTATATGAGATGTGATCAACAAGTTCAAAGTAGATGCCAAACTGATTTAAATTTGGCCACCATCCTCAGCAAAGACTCCTTGTGCAGAGCTACTCTGCTCCCGGTGCTCCTGCAACACTTCTAACACTTCCTGGGAGTCCTGTTTTGTAAACACGTCAAGCACCATCTGTGATGAGCACTGAAGCTTACAAACTGTGGTAAAACAGTGACTCTTTGGTTTTCATTTCATTTGAAGGAAGAAGAAGTGGGAACCTAATCTGATTAGCAGGAGCGAGTGGAAAGCATCCACTCGGTTGTTATGGCCACACAGGTATACTTCATAGTACACTGTGGACACGTGAGCTTGTCGAACGATGTGCTGCATGTGCACATCGCTCAAGTGCAGCTGCAAACCATTGTCGTGTGGCTTAAGCCAATGTTATGAATCAGTTTCAGGGAAAAGCAGTTGTTGTGTTTTGTGTGACCCAACAGACACAGATTCTGTTGTGGTAGCAGGCTACCTTAATTTTCCCCTTACCTGAGTCACTCCTCTCGGGGGCTTCAGTCTTAACACCCACACCTTTGGGACTGGACACACCTCGCATGGCGAGATTCTGCACCTACAGATAGAAACAAGGTGGAAACATTTGTGCGAAAATAGTGATCCGTTGTTATCTTGCTGCGGAAGGAATCAGTGTTGAACAAAGTAACTGGACACAGAGTACATTTTCTGCATCATTGCCACCAACCTGATCATTATCTGATTGGCTGCTGGAGGAGGAAGCTGGAGTCACTTCCTGTTGCTGTTGCTGAGCCTGTGGTTGCTGGGTGACGGTTGCCACAGCAGCAGTTGCCGTGCTGCCGGGCATGAAGATGAGCTGCGAGGAGATGGGGGCTCTCAGGGAGCGGTTGACCTGCAAGATTAAAGGACAGTCGTTTAGCACACAGAAACAGGGCTTGTGTCAGGTGGCGGTAGGGATCAGCTGTTTGATAAAACTCACCCTCAGGTACATTTGTCCTTGCCCACCTGCCGTCCCACTCAGCAGCACTGATTGGCTGATTGTGGATGTCGCTGAGGCTCCCATAGGACGGCTGCTGGTCGTAGATCCCGATCCAGACGTTACACTGGCCTGAGGAATGACAGTGTGGCACTTTAATGCATATAATTTGAATGTTTTTAATTATTTACTCAAAAAGGTGGCTGAACTGGGAGAAAATATCACAGTGGCACCAGTTTTAGAACATTTTTTGCTGGCTTGTATTGGCTTTAGGAAAAACAACAGTGCATACAGCGGTGGTGCTGGTGGTCTGAGAAGAGCTGCTGCTGGAGGGACTTGACTGACGGCTGGCAGCCAGAGTAGCCTGGGAGGAAGAAGAAAAGGAAGAGAAACAGCGCAGAGGTTTTAGGTTTCCATCAATTCCTACTAAATCAAAAGTGAGGTGTTTACAGAGGCTGTCATGCGGTGGAGGAAAAATGCAGCTCTTTGTTTTAGACACCATTTTTTACATTTCAGGCAACCCACCACAGTTGTCCCGGCATCTGCTATCACCATGGTTTTCCCTTCATTTTCTTGTGGTTTTCATGGGAGTTTATTATGGCATGCTGAATGCTGCTGGAGGCTCCAGCAATTTTATTTTGCTCAGGGACTCCTCTGGTTATCATTTATTTTCTTTGGCTTTGTCAGTTCTTTGCAAAATTCTTGGGAAAATAGTTAAAGCATATGAATAACTTATGAAGGTCTCGACTACAGTTTGACAGAAAGGCATGTGGGAGACTCTGAAGTGAACTGGAAGAAGGTTCTTTGGTCCGAGCTCGGATCAAATTACACGTTGCATTTGGCTGACGCAAAACAGTGTGCATCATCACAAACACATCGTCCCCACTGTGAAAGCATGGTGGTAGCAGGATCATAACGTGGATGCTTCTCGGGCCCTGGAAGGCTTGTAAAGGTGAAGGTAAAATGAATGCAGCAAAGTAGAGCGAAATAATAGAGGACAAGGCGACTTTGGAGAAGATTTCTTTGTAGGCAAGACAATGACTAGAAGCATTCAGCCAAAACTACACAGAAATGGTTATAAAACAACAAGGTGAATGTTTTAGAGTGGCCAAGGGAGAGCCCAGATCTTAGTCGAATTGAGAATTTGCGATTACTTATGCAACATTTTATATTCTGACATTACAAAGTAGGAATCAATTTGTACTTTGACAAAAGAATCTTTTTCTAAATTCTTGTCAAGAAGGCCAAATTAAATTGATTATGATTCAAAATAAAAGGAATAAAAGAGGAAAACTTTCAAAGGGAATGAAAACTTTTTACATATTCACTGCATATCTGTTTTTTGGCTCATCCTTTCCTGTAAAGCAGGGGTGTCGAATCCTGGTC
>NW_007577956.1:0-73467 GCF_000690725.1 Stegastes partitus
TCAACACAATGGAAGTGATTCTCCGTTTGAGGGCCTCACTGCTTTGAAAAACTTAATTTGAAACAAGTCCGGTCGAGTCTCTTTCCAGGAACAAAGCCGCTCTTATTCCACATAACACACAAAGCAGATAATCAGCACTTTTTATACAGACTGTTTCTGTGGTTGACAGGATTTAGAAAATATCTTTCCAGTGCTGTGAGCACCAGACAGATGCTTCAGTTTCTTCTCCATTGAGCTGAAGGTGTAAAGCATAGCGTGCTTCTTCGTCTATTTTCCTCTGATATGGGCCATCATTTATAAAACCAACACCTTACTGTATTGAAGGAGACTTGAAAGCAGCGATTGAGACCATGAGGTCATCAGGAAAACGTGAACTGAGGTTACAGATCAAGTGAGAATAAAGTAATTTCCTCATGATCAGACATCTGTCTGCCAGCAGAGGAGTCGCCCCCTGCTGGCGAGGTTCTGACATTCGTCACTCGCCGTCTTTCATGTTCTGGAAACTAATCCTGTGGAACCTCTGTGATGCTGATTGGTTAAACTTGGAGAAAATTCTTAATGTGCTCGTCGATCAGCAGTGGAGTTGGATTTTGGTCCAATAGCTACCGTTGTCGATGAGCTAAACACAGGCTCACAGTGCTCTGGAGGCCTCCTTAGATCTGCCTCGAGCTCCTGCAGTGGACGCCTTCCTATTATCAGGTCCATTCTTCAGGTCTTTCTTCCTCCGGCCAGCTTAGAGAAACATAATCTCCACAGACTGATGTTTGGTGGCATCGCTAGCCGCTGTTCAGGCTCCTCGTGTCTCCGTGAGCTCCATGGTCTCATCTTCCTGCTACAGACGGCGGACTAATCAATACCATCAATGGGTCTATCCATACCAATATTGGCCATTTTTTTCTTGCTGGGCCTTTCCGAAAACGATTTCAGCCTGGTGAAGACAGAGACGCCGAAATCAGCTCACATCTCTCTGAGTTTAGACTTCTAGTTTATTCCTGTTTTAAATACCAAGACCGGACTGTTTAAATACAAACAGCAGAGAGTTGAAGTACGACTTGGGCCTGACACAGACTGATGATGGCAGTATTTGTCTGGCAGTGTCTAACTTTACCTTTCACTCCCTGACAGGCCATTGAATGCATCACGCAGGGACGGGAGCTGGAGAGGCCACGCACCTGCCCCAAGGAGGTGTATCTGCTGATGCAGGGCTGCTGGCAGAGGGAGCCTCAGCAGAGGATGGTCATCAAGGACATCCACAGCCGCCTGCTGGCCCTGGTCAAGAACCCGCCGGTCTACCTGGACATCCTGGGCTAGGAGGGCCGAGAGCCAGCAGGGAGCGGAGATCAGAGGCCGGGGAGGTTTTCAATCGAGACTTTAGTTAGTTAAATCCTTAAACAAGTTCCCTTCAGGTTTACAGTTTGCTTTTTCTCGTATCCATTAAAAGACCAGTAGAGAAGCTGGGATGACATCGTTTCCCAGTCCTGCCGCTTTTCCAGCCTTGATGCTTGATGGAAAGTACAAACAATGACCTCCCCGCTTCAGCTCCTGACTCCAGCTCGACCTCGACCCCGTTCACTGCCCCGGCGCTCTCTGGAAACCTGTCAAATGTTTACCAAAGTGTTCAATGTTTATGGCTCGGCGGGCTCGGCGGGCTCGGTGGGCTCGGTGGGCTCGGTGGGCTCGGCGGGCTCGGCGGGCTTGGCGGGCGGAGGGACATGCATGGACCAGTGTTGAAGTAACAGTGTGTGGGCTTTACGTTGGTGGCTTGTCGGGGGGATCCCTGCAGATGTTTGTGAGCTGAGCCGTCGACACGTTTTGTACGACTGCAGCTGAAATCCAATTAGAAAATGAAGCGGATGATTATGAGACAGGGCGCTTCACAAAACACATTTCACAGGTTTGGTTCAGCCAGACAGCCCTCTGTACAGTACAGCCACTGGTTTTGGATAAGTTTTGATATGGAAGGTTATTTAAAGGCTTTCAGTGAATGTATATAAGATAATCGCAGCGGAAGCTCGTTTGTTTTCTCAAATCCGATTCAAGTCACATGAATATTTTTCAAAAATGAAGAAAGAAGAAAGCGTCCGATCCGAAGCAGTGAGTGGTGTTCCTGGTGTGTTGTCTGCTGTGTTTACATGTTGTTCTGTTGGACCTGTGGCCTGCCTGGAGCTCACTCCTGAGAGGCTTCTGTACAGATTAGTGATGTTCTTCTGAATCAAAGCGCTGCGCTGAAACCTGGTACGCTGGGGGGGCGACACCCGGAGATGGCTGTAGAGGTAGCAGATGGATTAAAGTGAGACTCCAGGAGGAGGGAGACAGATGGCGCTGAAACAGAGACTGGAGGTGAAGAAACCCACTGGGGCTCTGGGAGGGTGACGGAGCGGGTGTTCCAACCACTGCCATGCCTTCACGTGTAAATACCCAATGTACATACTCTGTATTAATGTCTAAGAAATATATATCTCCATGTATTGTTCCTCCAGCACTTTGTATGTTGTCTGCCCTGAAAAAACAATAAACAAACTTGATTAAGAAGCGGCTGCAGCGGGAACGTCCCTCAGCATCAGTCAATCCGTCGTTATGGTGCGCTTCAGAGCGAACAATGACTCGGGCTGCTGTCTGTACTTAAAGTTAGACATCTTAACAAGGCTATTCAAGAGCCTTCTATTATTTTGACGAACTAATCAGCAACCTGCGACGTCTCCGCGGGATGCTCAGCAGACGGTTATTGAAAAGGAATAATCAAGTTTCATATTGCCTTACCGCCGGCCTCCAGCAAACAAACACCCTCCACAACCTCTCTCTCTCTCTCTCGCTCTCTCGCTCTCCCTTTCTGCCTCACCCCCATCCTCCCCCTTCCTCCTCCCCCGCCGCCGCCCTCCCTCGCTCCATCACTCTGTATGCAGAGCGTCTCCAGGGAGTGGTAATGGATTGTGAGTAATGCTATCATCCCTTTCTCTGTCTCTTTCTCTCCCTCCACCTCCTCTGGTGTACCAGGGGGATGAAAAACACTTGGAGGACTCGTGTCTGGCTCATTGTTTCTTCTAGTGTCTTACAAGCAGATCCTGGCCAGATAGGATTAGTTCCCTCTCCAGTGTTTGTCCCTGCCATCCTTAAGGGCTCCATTTGTGGTTTCAGAATGAGCCTTTTTAATAAGCGCCCGAGGCTCCTCCCTGCCTGGATGTGGAATATGACTATAATAAGAGCTGGAAATGAGGCCATTTTTAAAATGGAAGTCCTATTAGAGCTTTCCAGCGGGAAACTTTCCTTTTCAGTCTTCCACCTCGTCACATAATGCGCATATGCAGGGTATTGATTTCTTATGCTAATTATTTCTTCTGTGATAATGGCGGTGGCGATTCATTTCAGTGCACTGCTAATAATAAAGCACTCCGTCCCGTACGGCTGCAGAGGAGGAGGACGGGTCTGGGTCAAAGCAGGAAAACTGAGAAAGAAAAGAAAAGAGACCTGAAGTATGTGTTTAAATAGGTTTAAATTCAGACTTCATATCAGGGGTAGCTGGATTTACTGTGTTAGTATTTTAGTTAAAAATGCACAAATAGTCTGTAAATAGGGATGAATGATGCACATGAATATTTTGGCAGATAATCTTACAGGAATAGTGATTTTTTTTTTTTTCCTCCATTTGAGTCCAGATGCTTCGGTCTGAACCGGACCAGCATGTTGGTCTCCTAGAGGAACCTCTGTAGCAGCACAGCCTCAGAAATAATAAAAGGTTTGCTGTAACACAGTTTATCTCAGTCAGAACATTTCTGCTTCTACAGTTTGGATGTTGGCCATACTGCAGCTGTGATGATTAATTTTTTGAGCCCTAATTACAATTAATCCATCTGCAGCAGCCTTCTGGTTTACATGTGAGCATCCACCAGAAGAACATAGAGACAAAAAACACAGTAGAAAAGGTTGAAGATCACTGATGGCATCATTATGATTTTATTTTAATTATAGTTATTGGATAACACCTGATCATCCATACAGACCACCTACGTCCACGTCAGCTCTTCAGGCTGTCTAGAATTTCACTTTTGAGTCCAGAGTTATTTTCTCATGTTTTAACTCCACATATTGACCTTCTGTTCAAGGCCTCCGGAGGCTAAAGCACCTCAGTAAAAACAACCTCACACCAGAATTCACCATTTAGGAGGAAAATCACATTTCAAAGGACAAATCTCAGACTACATTTCCAGCCAGATTTTTATTGTATTTTTTTGCACATGAAGTCAAACAGCAGCTGGTTTTCTTGCAGATAAATCTTCCGTTGCAGCGCTGCAGCTGCAGCTCAGTTCTCTGCTAACGGAGCGACGAGCTGCTCGCTGTGCTGCTCTGCCCTCTGCTGGTGGATCACTCACACTGCAGGCAGGAGGAGGAGGATGTACACGAGAGGTTTTAGCAGCTGAGCTTCCGTTCACAGATGAAACTAAACAGCTGCTTTAATACATGTTTTGCTGTTTTAACGTCTTTGTCATTGATGCTACCAAACTGAATAACTTATCAGAATCAGAATCAGCTTTAAAGACAGAAAAAATAAAATACAATAAATATTAATAAAAAACAAAACAAGATAATAAGACAAATATACACAAGAATTTACACATCTAGGATTGTTGGTTCCACAAAACAAAGCATCTGTGGGAAATTAGACACAGAGTTCAATTATTTTTTTAAATTAAATGATAGGTCAAGAAAATAATCAGTCATATTAGTAGCGATGGAGCTTAGTGAGTGTTAGACGCACTGCACATGCAGACAGTCCCATCCATCATCTCTACACCTTCATCCTCACCAGGGTCATGGGGGGCGGAGCCTATCCCAGCTGACTCAGGGTGAAGGCAGGTTCACCTGGACAGGTAACCAGTCTATCACAGGGCTACACTTAGAGACAGACAACCAAGCACACTCACATTCACACCTACGGACAATTTACAATCACCAATTAACCTCAGCATGTTTCTGGACTGTGGGAGGAAGCCGGAGAACCCGGAGAGAACCCACGCTGCACGGGGAGAACATGGAGACTCCACGCAGGAAGATCCCGGGTGTCCTCACCGGGACGCCAACCGGCGACCTTCTAGCTGTGAGGCCACGGTGCTAACCACTGAACCACCTGCAGCCCCAAAATCTAAATTTTAAAACCAATTTTGACTGAGTAACGTAGGACCACATCCCGTGTGTTTTCCGCTGCGTGAAATGAATCCAGACACTTTGTTCGTTTACAAAAGGCTTAATTTATTACACAGGTCTAGTAGAGAAAAGTAGCAAATTACAAATTATACACAGCAAAGAACAAATAAGTATTTATACATTAAGAGCAGTTGTCTTTTTGAACAGAGCATTATATCAAAAGAAAAGTTGTACAAAACATTGAGAAAAAAAGGCACCAATAACTTGTTTTTTTCACTGAACTCGTTTGTCAGATGGTTCCTCCTGCCCTCGTCTGTGCTCTCAGCTTCACATTAACAAACATCCTTCAATAGACTGTACAGTTTTAAAAAGAATCCACGAATAAGTGCCCAGTTTTCCTGATAATTACGACCTGCGTCAGCTTGTCCACTCAGAAACGTGGACCTGCGAGGTTTGACACGACAAACTTCAAAGTTACAGTGATCTGGTCTGGAGGAGTTCAACAGTCAGTTTGAGATTTTGTTCAGAAGTGATGCAGCTCAAATGGGCCTCCTGTCTGAGCTGTGCAGCTTTAACGGCGAAAGGCTGAGAATGAATGAGATGACAAGAAAAACCCACCACCAGCAGCTCAGAAGTAAAAGCTTTCAAACTAGTTTGTGTCCACAGCAAAAGAACCACATCAGAAGCCCGTAATGATGCAATTCCAAGAATCAAGCGGGTCAAAGCGAGGAATGCTGTAAGATGATGACTGGAGAGAAAATCAAAAGGATCGATCGGTGCTGCTCGGCACATAAAACCCAAAGCTGCTGTTTTGTCTGGGACATAAAGGACGACGCGACTCTTACACCTGCACACGAACCACCACCACGTCTTAAACAGCTGCTCTAACACCAAAGTGTGTGTGTGTGTGTGTGTGTGTGTGTGTGTGATTCTACACGTTCCCTCTCTGACGTTCCTCCCTCAGCATCCAACATGGACCTGGAACACACCTCAGTCCCATCATATCACATACGTTTCCCCTCTAATCAGCTTCTCTACGAGTGTGTGTGTTAGCAGCGTGCTTCCCTGCAGCTCGTCAGCGCTAGCTACAGGTGTTACAGGTGTTACAGGTGTTACAGGTGTTACAGGTGTTACAGGTGGATTAAGGTGTGAATCTGTGCCAGAAAACGTGATTCGAAATTAGTTTTATACAGACTTGAAGCCTTTCATTAAGTCAAAGCGACTGAAGCCTGTCCCTATGTGTGTCAGTGCTGCAGCAGAGATGAGAGGAACATGTGACACCCAGCCTCCAATCAAAACCCAACGAATGCATGACACAGTGCTGCTATGACAGTATACAGGTGTTAACGAGTTATCTAATTAATGCATTTTATGAAGTCATGTCTGTGCATTATTGGGTCTTAAAACAAGTGACAAAAAGAGTCTGCTTTACTCGACACAGCGATCTGCACGACTCTCTCCTGTTTCACCACATAGAGAAGGGCTGCTACTGTTTTATTACTCAATAATCGGATTTTTTTTTCTATTAAATCGAGAAAAAAAAGGAGGAAAATGGGCCCAGAGTTCTGTTCAGCCTACAGGCATGAAAAGAAATTCTAATAGAAGCTGTCAGCTCCCGCAATTAAGCACGAAGCAGCAGAAGAAACAGCCTGAGACGTGTTTCTGTCTGCGGCTGCACAACAATGAAAACGCACTTAACTACCAACGGCCAGCGCCGAATTTACTGTTTTGAGTTTCTTCGCCAGATTTTTTTCTTTTGTCTGAACTAAAAAAGAAATTCAACAAAAGCAGGAGTCACCCACATTCCAGCGAGTGAAACGAGAGAGTCCAGCACATCTGCACCTGATGATGTGAAAATCATCTCCCACCTGTTTAAGGCTCAATAATCCACAAAAACCACCTCAGAGAAAGGAGACATTTTGCATCTACGGTTCATCTTCATTCCTCTTCATGCACGTTAAACAAGCAATAAATATAAAACTCTATAAATAGAAAAGACAGTTATTATTTCAGTGGTAAATGTAAACACGAGTCCCCGAGACACCCGCCCTAGTAAAGGTTTGTTAATGCACCAAAACACTGGAACACCAGGTTACCACGAGCCCAGACTACCGCTAGATACCCGCCTCCTCTGCCGCTGCTCCTAAATCCACCGACGGTTACTACAAACACAGACGTTGGACATTTTACACGACTAGAAACATGCTTTTTAAATTTTTATGTTTTTAATTTCTCCGTTTCTCCGTGATCACCAGTATTTCCTTTTTTCTATCTGACGGTTGGTGATGGTGCCGTTTGCTCTGAACATGAAATTGTTGAAGACCTTCAGGGGGCATGAGGCCGCCACAGCGTTGCCATGGAAACACAACGGTATAAAAATGGTACCTGTCTTTTAATCACCGCCGCGCTGCAACTTTTTTTTTTTTCTCCCTCTCCCCCTGTTGAGGGCAGATTGTGGGGTTCATAATAAGGCAGGCAATCAGAACAAGAACCGCACTGGTCTGCAAATCAATTCCAGTCAGTGCGGAGTGGAATCAATACATAAGAGCCGCCAATCCAATCTGCATTTTTATTACGACGGCTTGATTGAGAGTTGTCTGTGCTGTTTTACACGCAGAACAACCTCAATAATGGGTGAATCCAGTTACACAGAATCTCTGGGGTAAACCCTTGTAATGTGGAGGAGAGTCCGGCCTCCAACAGGCACTTCAGCACTAAATAATCCCTGCAAACGGTGACCTGACATGTTTCCAGTTTGAGCTGTGAACTCGTGCTGACGTCTACAGTAAGGCACTTCTGCGTTGTGTTACGACAGCATGCTTCCTGCAACCCACAGCCTTTTCTTCAATGCCCCGTCACACTTTGTTTTCAGCCTCTCGAGCTGAACAGAAAAAGGCTTCAGTAAATGTGGCTGGGTCCTCAGCTTCTGAGTAAACACGCAAACATACTTCAGGTGTAACGCTGTTAGAAAAACACTTTGGGGGAAGGAGAAGCATAAAAACCCTCTGATCTGTGGATGTGAAGCGGTCCGTGTGGAGCTCCTGGGAGCTGCTGAGCCAGACCTCGGCCTCACTGCTCTTTGCACTCGCAGGTGGACGAGTGCGGCTGGCTGGAGCTGCGGCAGGGCTTCCACAGCAGCGGGGCGCTGAAGATGCCGATGATGCCCAGGTTGAGGACGAGGCTGACGGCGAGCGCGCCGATGGTCCCCAGGAAGGACGGCGTCACCCCGTGGGCCGCGAGCCACGACCTGCGCGACATCATGTCTGCGATGACGCCCTCCATCTGGAAGTGGGTGCCCACCACGGCGCTGACGTGGAAGAGCTGGTGGCTGTGGCCTTAGTGGAGGAACACAAGCACGTCAGTGTCGTGGGAAACTGCTCTGTCAAGACTTCAACACAAAAACACACTTTGTAGACAACATGGTGCAGATTCTCAGAGGAGAAGCTCAGACAGCGTTTAGAGTGACCAGGAAACTCAGAAAGTCCTGTTTGTTCTCTGTTCTGTAAGTGAACCCATGAAAAGCTCCCATACCATGTAAGAAACACAAAGTTCTTACTTTCTGAACAAAACAAACGTACTATAAATGAAAAGGAATCTCCCTACATGGAAGTCTTTCCTCTATTCTGTGATTCTTATAAAACAACCTGCAGCTGCTTCGGCTGAGCTGGTTGACAGACGTCAATGACAGCAAACAGTTAACCTACAAACAAAAAGCCATCCCATAAAAGAAAGCACACAGGTGATCATCATAAAGAAATGACAACCAATGAGCTTACAGCTGAGCGCCGGTCCATCAGGTAGCGGTCTGATGAGCTGACAGCGAGCTGCAAGTCAGAATTAAACGTCCAGCGCTAACACTGGCACCGCAGGTTGTCCATTAAAAACAGATGCAGCTGCTTCTGTTTGAATGTGGTCGTTTAAATGTGGGATTTATGGAGCGACCACATTATAACATGAAGGGGACGAGCGAGGGGTGGACCTACCTCTACCTCCACCTGTACCTGCCAGGCTAATGGTGGCGCTGTGCTAAGTCCCTGCTAACAAAGTTAACTTCAATAAGTCAAGGAAAGATTTAGAACCAAGTTTGACATAAGTCTCAGGAGCTAATTGACCATATTTGCTAAATACTACAAATGAGAGGACAAACCTGTGACGGTGTTTTATAAACCGTCTATGATGTGAATCGCTGTTCAGACGAGATGCAACATAAAAAAACCATTTCAGATTATTTTATGTTGTTTAAGATCTAAACCTTACATCCTGGATTATCTTTGGTTTCTGTCCTGCAGCTCAACAGGGAAACAAAAGGAGAGATTCTGGTACCAACAAGAGTCCAAAAGGTAAAAGGAACCAGACTGCTCCGTAAACCTGTGGCAGCTGCAGATTTAGGAAGAGGAGCCATGTTAGGAAACATCTCCTAATGAACAGAGGTGTGACTCAAGCAACAGACCGTTTCAATATTCACATGAACACGTTAGTCTGAAGACCTGTCCTCCATCAGTCAGAGCCAGAACACTGGAGAACGGTCCGACTGCTCATGTTCTGCTGCAGGACTTCTTCAAACCAAACACGACTGGTATTAGAACTAAAACGAGGACAGAAGTACGCTCCACAGCTGCTGGTTGATGCCTTTGCTCCAGATGGACCGTGCTGCAGCTACATCTTCTCATATCATGAACAAAACACAGCAGCTCTTCCTCTGAGTTCAGAAGCCCGTGAACTTCACCAGAGTCAACCAACCAATCAGAACAGGCAGAAGAGTTAACATGGCATCCAACCAAACGCCTGTTTGATGTCATTGTGCAGCGCTCAGCGGGGAACTGATCAAAAACAAGCCAAAATAAAAGACAGCAAATATAAAAGGTAGAGCCTGGAAGGAGCTCTAGGAAGGTTTAGAAGCAGAACCCTGGACTCTGCACACGTCTGCTTGTTTCATGAATTCAGATGAACGTCGGGGACGCTGAACCTCGCTGCATCAACAACTATGTCTTACTAAATCAAACAGGGCTTAAATACGTTTTCACTCGTCTCATAAGGTCTAAGAACTCCAGGTTAACTGCAGAGTACACAAACTGTTCAGCTACCAGGTGTTCTGTGGGTTCCCTTTGTTCTCTCTGCTCTGTGCTGTGAGTTTCCATCATGTCCAGATGTGTGGGAGAGAAACGGATCAGAACCTGACAGAGACCTCACTTTGTCCCAGAGCTGGTCTGATGTTCTCCTTGACCACCATGCACATGGATAAAGCTGCACCGTGGACCAGTTTAACATCAGCGCTGCCATGTGAGCGTGTGCAGTGAAATAACTCAGACACACCATGTCTACTACAGTCCACTCAGATGAACCAAAAAGCCGTAATATTAAATCTAAATCACTTTATTCTACACGTGGCATCGGGTCCATTTGGTTTGTCCCATCTTTCTTCAAACTATTTTTCAGTCCGGATGTCCTCTCTACAGTGGATGATTAGAGATCCATGTGATTCCTGGTTTTGTTTCACGCTGCAGAACATCGAGCAGCCTGCATGTCGCTCACTAACAGCCTGTCTGAGAAACGCTGACCAGCGATTCATCCTTACACTGGACTTCCTGTCACACCAAGCTGTTCTGATCACGTCCTGCTAGAAGACCATTCATGTCGCTGCATATTTAATACTGTAGGACGTCAGTGAATCCCCTTCTCATGTGACTATGACAGAGATGGTCCATGCTTGGTTCATTCATATGAAACCTCCTTCAGTGGCAGCAGCCTAATGTTCCTGCTCCTTTGTTAGATACTGATGGAGAGGATGGAGCTCCTACACAAAGGTTTATCATCATCATCAGGGCAGAACTTTGTCATCAGTTATCAAACCTTGTGCAGGTGATGTTCAGTCTGTCACATGATCTCCATCCCAGGTGGACACTTTAACATCCAACAAATGGTTTTGGCTTCAAACCTTCTGTCCCTGCTGCTGATGGGGACCCTGAACCCACAGAACCCACTACATTACTAATCCTATGTTGATCCCTGCGTGGAGCCACACCTCCGACCTGCGCAGTGGAAACGTGATCATCTGCAACTTGACTGGAGGTTAGCTTCTCTTTCTTCTTTCTGGAATCGAGGTTTGAAACCGCAGCACTGCACAAACCCCGTCGAACACCAACAAGGACGTACCGAAGTAGTCGAAGCGCCCCGGGGCCAGCCTCTCCGGGAGGTGGGCCGTGAACAGGAAGCAGGTGAGGAAGGCGAAGAGCAGGTGGTAGCAGTGACTGGACAAGGCATCGGTCGGGCTGCAGCTTCCACCGCAGCACAGGAGGATCTGGACACGGAAGAACAGATGGAAACACTTTGAACACGTCGAACACTAATGTAGGACGGTTATCAGCGCCGACGGTTACGTAACTTCTGACCCAGTTAGAGACAAAAAACTACAACAAGCGAGTTGCATAACACACAAACTAATCATCACGGTGATTAGGCAAATTAATTGTTGGCAGCAAGACATTTGTATTAGATTAAGAAATAAAATCAGCTTCTGGGTTAGTGAGCCAAAGTCCTGCTGAAAGTATTGGAGCCTGGAACTAATCAGCTCAGAGCTCTTACATAAGAACACACAACAACACGAGCTGATGAAGAACTCTGGGAGGAAAACGAAGGCTTCACATTCAGGTAGAGAAGAAGGCTGCTGCAGACGGACTCACCCTGTAAAACAGAGGGACAGTGTCGAATATGAACGGGACGATGAACGCTCCGGTCCTCAGAGCTTTGCTTCTCTGTGGGAACTGTAGCTCCAGGAACCTGCAGCAGACAAACAGAAGGCAGAGTTTGACTGTGCTTTGGCATCTCAGACCTCCTGAATCAGGCTTTGTGTCTTCATGCAGCCTGAAGTGAACCGAACGCTGCTGCTGTTCTTTGATCACGTTGCTGTTTGACCTCAGGGTGGTAAATAAGTTCACTGCTTCCTCTGATACTCGTGAAATTATTCCACACTTGTTACAAACACATTGAACCTTTAAATGCTTCACAGATAAATCTACTCAAAGATGTCGCATGTGCACGTTTAAATGCACCAACTGAGGTCGATCCAGGCTTAGTTTAACCTCCTTAAATGACAAAACCTGGTTTAAAAGCTAGCAACCATCCATCCATCATCTGTACATCTTAATCCTCACTATGGGGGGCGGAGCCTATCCCAGCTGACTCAGGGTGAAGGCAGGTTCACCTGGACAGGTAACCAGTCTATCACAGGGCTACACTTAGAGACAGACAACCAAGCACACTCACATTCACACCTACGGACAATTTACAATCACCAATTAACCTCAGCATGTTTCTGGACTGTGGGAGGAAGCCGGAGAACCCGGAGAGAACCCACGCTGCACGGGGAGAACATGGATGTAGGAGACATACGGGGTGAGGATGAGGAGCATCTCCGTAGAGGTGCAGGACTTTATAGTGATTCCACAATGAGTAAGAAAACACCAGGAAGTTGTTGGATTCAGCGGGTTGAGGTTTGCTGTGGGTCACCGTGTCTGTAAAAGCTGCTGAGACCAAAAGAATTTCCTTTGTCTGGGCTTCAGTGCAGCGTTTGAGTGTCACATGACAGTCTGCCCGCCGTTTCCTTTCCGTGATAACAAGAATGCAAGCCTGAGGGAAACCGTAATCCTGTGCTTTCTGGGCATGAAGTCTTCACGTTTATGTAACTCAGAAGCTCCTGCAGGGACGTTACCTACATTCAGCACAACAACTGTCTGGAACCTGCAGGTGTCACGTTGAACAGAGACGTTCAGCAGAAGCTCCTTCTGTTTACCTTCAGACGTGAACTAATCCTAAAGTAAAACACTGCAGCTTGAATGATGCATGCAGGCCTGAGGTCAGAGGGGAAGCAAACAGCAGCTCCTCACCTGGAGTAGCAGGACAGGCTGGTGCAGAACAGCGTGTTTCCGATGGCGATGGGAACAAAATGCTGATGGAGCCAAGTGTTCACCCAGCAGTCGGGCATGACGTAGTATCCGTAGCTTATGGCACATCCTGGACACAGACAGAAAGTCACCAGATGATGAGGTGACTAACTCGAGGGACAAATGTGCTTTTTTGGATTTTATTCAGATCATTTTAAAGCAGCGTGGCCTTTTGAGATACAAAAAGGAACCTTCAGTGCACAGTTAGGCTACACAAACCAGGAAGAGAGTCAGAAAAGAAGAGAGACACGTTACAGCACATGCAAACCACAAAAACAGGACTAGAATCAAGTCATATTTTCCCTATGAGTTCATTTGATTATTACTTTCAGACTGAATTGTGTCGTGCAGAAAACGTCAACGCAGTTTCTTAACTGTGTTGAGTACGTTTTGAAAATAAGCTAAAAAAAATTCTATTTTTTGCAGAAACTGGTAAAAAAAAAAAAGGAAATCAGTGAAACGATGAAAGTGAGACGAGATTATTTCACAGACTTCCTGGATAAAGGAAAAATAATTTATCAAAAAAGGCAAATAATTGTTTTCTGGACTCACAATTCAATAAACTGACAAAAAGCATCATATATACCACAAACAGAAAAATAAAGCTGTGCATTAAAACATCTGCAGCATTTAAAACCAAAATGAGGTCAGAAGGTTTCACACAGCGGTCTGCTGCCGTGTGTTTCCTGAAACGACCACAAGGAGTCGCCAAAGTAAGAAAACTGTTATTATTTGATCATATGATGTCAGTGGCGGCATTTCAATGGTTTTTATGACTTCAAGCAGGTCTGCACACCTGAGAGCTTCTTCTAAAATAAGTGAGAGCAACAAACATCCGAAAAAGGTGTAAAAATGCTCCGGCACAGTAAGAACAGCCCACAGCGTGTAGAGCAGTCATATGAAGTGCAGCTCTGATGGTTTTCTGCTCAGAGCATCTGGAGCTTGTTTCAAAGGAGACCTCACAATCAGAACCAAGGCTCTGCTTCGGACCATCCTGCGGTTTCTTTGCTGTTTGTCCTGCAGTGACAGAAGCTCCCTGCAGCTCGGTTATCCCAGAGACGGACCTCTGAACACTGTAAACTGGGCAAATGTTGGCAACACGAAGCTTTGTGGTGGATCAACAATCAGCCTGTCACTTCGTTTTCTGTATATATTCATTAATGTTTGACTGATGTCCTGCAGGTGGGATCATAAACACACCCTTAAAGTCAAATACACACACACACACACACACACACATATATATATATATACATATATATACATATATATAGTGAAATGCACACATGTGTATTTGAACGTGCTGCAGAAACAATTCTCAAGGTCAAGTGCAAACAAAATAAATGCGCTTTGCGTGTGCGAACTCGCCTGTAAACAGGCAGGTAGGAAGGGAGGGACGACTGTTAATGAGCATGTGTGCAACAAGGGCAGCATTCCAGAGAGACAGGTATGTTTCTGCTCCTTCCTTCATGAAGCTGCTGTGTGGCGGCAGGTGCACACCGACGGAGATAAAACACGTGAGAGAACCGGTTGTTTGAGGCTCGGTGCCATGAAGCAAACTATTTCTCAGGAAGGAGGCAGAGAGATGACATGAGGTTTGAGGCTGAGTGGAAATCCGACCTGCACCGATCACATCCTGCTGAAACCCACAGCGATAAGGAAAGGCAAATACATGCAGCACTGCTTTGAATATTACTGTTGTGGAATTTGCCAGACAAACAACAGAGAAAGACAGAAAAGCTTTGTCTGCTGAGTTCCTTAAAAACATCATGTGTGCATTGTTTCAGGTTATTGCAGCTAAAGACAGCAAAGCAGCCGTCATTCAGACTTGATCAAACTGTCAGCGGTGCTTCATGACAAACTGCTCCCTGTTGTTTCAGGGCTCCTGTCTGAGTCGGTTGTTCTGCATGTCACATTTAAAATGATTTCCTCGACTTGTGCTGCTGGGCGACAAAACAACACAAAAACCAAACAGTGCTGCAGCGTGGGGCTGCAGGAGATGTTTCATGGAACGATAACAGTCTCAGAGGTGATCGCAGCTTCCAGGAGTCACAGTCTTCAGGGTTTGTCTAGTCTGAGGTGCACCAACGGGAACACTGATGAGGAGAACTGATGGTAGTTTGTTGCTTTGATCCCTTTAAACACGACTCATTGCTGCTTGTCTCGAGCTGTTCATGAAGCTCAGACGATCACAACCTGAGTTTCTTTACTGACTTTTTCCACACGACACAGTTTTGTTTACATGCAGCAAAATGAACAAGAGACTGGAGAGAAACACTGAAAAAACCTTCCAGCTGCAGAAAGGATGAAGCTGACCAACCACACGAGGCTGTTTGAGGAGTTAAACCAGCAGCACAAAGCCAGATGTGAATGTAAAGCAGAGAGCTGCATCATAAGAGGAAGGATTTTATCAGCAGTCTGTGTGTTTTCTATGGAGACTTACTCCCTACAGAGTCAGTCCAGAACAATTTGCTCTTCCATTTTTTTATTTTTTTTTTGCAGGGAAACCAAAACATCTGCATCAAAGCGTATGTTTGCGGGCCTGGACCGGCGGGCCTTACCCAGGCTGTAGAGGCTGAGGGCTCCGTAGTCAAAGAAGTAGCAGATGTGGCGCGACTCGGAGGACATGGTGCTGAAGGTGTGAGCGCAGCTGGAGGTGAAGGGGTAAACGCAGATGAGCAGCATGTAGACCAGCAGCGGCCAGGTGTAGCTGTCGGTCAGGAAGTTCAGCGTGGAGCACAGGACGCAGAAACGCCACAGGAAGTACCTGCAACGCAACAGATGGTCTCACGTCAAGAACAAACTCAGACTGTCAGACTGTTCTGACATGTTTCTGTATTCAGGCTTTATTGTTTGTTTTTTTGGTTTTCGGTTCCTTCCCACCAGCAGACTGCTGAAGCTTATAGGGAATCCAGATGTTCTGGATTGTTGGGTGTCTCTGCCTTTGTGAAGCGCTATGAGATGACTTGTTGTTGTAAATATGCGCTATACAAATAAAATAAAATTGAAATGAATTGAATTGAATTGCGTTTCTGAGGATCCTGTCTCAGGCTTTTCTTTATCAGTAAATCCCGTCCTCCTGTTTAGATTCTCTCCAGCACTGTGAAGAATTTGAAGAATTACATGTTCAGATGCAAACCAAAAGTCCTCCAGCTCTTTGTGTGTTTATACAGCTGGAAAGAAAACAGGATCATTTTAACGCTCTGGTCTTCATCATGACCTGGATGTTGATGAAAATTCTTACATTTTCTGTGATGAAGAAAACGATGCAGCTTTTTCTGATTGATTTGTACCCTAACCCTAAAGTCTCGCTGGAATCAAACAGCTCCAGACAGTAGATGTTGGCGCCGTCCTGTAACCGGACCTGAGCTGAAACGTGTTACATGAACATGTGACTACGGTTTCTGCACACACCCACCATGTCGGGAGGAAGTGGGTCCAGATGTTGATGGTCTCGTTGTTCATCTGGAAGCTGCTGAGGACGCAGTCCAGCGCCGAGCTGTGTGGGTGACGGTATCCGGAGATGATGTTGTCCTCCCTGAACACCTGAGGAGCAGACCACAGGGCAGGTGAGCAGCGACACAGAAACCTGATCCTCCAGGCAGAAGAGAGAAAAAAAGATTTCCACCCGAACCCAAGAGAGCTCCCAGAACCACAAGGTGACTTCAAACGAGTCACATGCAGCTCAGTGACGAATCAAAGAGTTTGAATCCAGATTTACAGACTGATGCACATTAAAACACCTGAATGAGATAAAGTAAGACGGGGTTAACACGAGACAGGTAACACGAGCAATAAGCAAAGAAACTATGAAATACTTATCAGTAGTTACTGACCTGAGACGAAGCCGACGTTTCTACTAAATGCATCAATAAAACTGCGACTGATGAGATAACAGAAGACTGAGGACCACACACAAAATGTTCCCAAGTATCTCTGATGGTGATGCTGTTGTTGATTAAACTCTCCCTGTTAAACCTGCATATGTCATGTTTTTTTTTTTAAAGAAGATAAGCCCTCCCTCTCTGCAGCTCGAGCACACCAGCTCACCCACAGCTCTGTTTAAACACTGTAAAGCTGAACAGTGTCTGGTTGTGATGTTGAACCAAACATAAACCAGTAACTGATTCTCACCCTGCAGGTGACAGCGGTGTGTTTCCAGGTGTGTTACGTATAAAACACCTGAACTGGTTTCATAGAGACCGTCACCAGGACGCTGTGGTTTCAGGGTGGACATCCTGAGACACCGTGATGTGTCTTCCAGTAAATAAAAACACAACAGAGACATGCAGGAAGCAAAAAACAAACTGATTTTCGTCAAACTGGGTCTTTAAATTTGGTAATAGAGGAATTGTCACCAAGCTGAGTGTGATGTTTGACATCCCAACACTTCTGCATGTGTGTGAACTTGTTACTCAGCAGCTGACGTCAGCTCTAAAGCCAGTACAATGAGCTACTGTAAGGCAATAAACATCCACTGTTACACATGATATATCTCTCTTGGCCCATAATTAGTAATAATGACGACCACAAGAAGCCACACTAACATTTCACAAGTGACAGTAAAACATCCCAGCTGTGTGTTTTCTGTCCTCCTGTGCAGAAGCCTTGCTGAATGCATCGACTACCAACACGCTGAGGAAGTGGTGAAGAGATGCTTCCTTGGACCAAAACATCCCGACGTGTGCAGACTGGATGTACGACGGAGGAGGATGTGAAGATAAACACAGATAACAACTATGTAAATATTTAGCAGGAGAATCAGACTCACTGCGGTGGAGCTTCTAACCGACTCCAGCTGCACATACGTTCAAACATTCAGCCTTCATGAGGTTTTTCTCAACTTGACTTTAACGTCCACTTCACATCAAACACAACGATAGTCGGTTTGTCTGAGTTAAGCGCCTTCACAGTAATAAGAAAGGATGCATGTTCCTATTGAATCACAGACTCATGCAGAAAACGTTCTGACCGACCTTCACACTGAAATCCAGCTTTAGGAGTTTTATATTCCTGACAGCAGCAGTTTGCTTCCAATAATAAACACAGAATCAGCTGGAACATTAAGTTGACTGAGAATAAAGAGAGAACATTTAGACTCCACAAAGATGAGTAACTCATGTCTGGTAGGTGACACTGAAGCTGGAAGATGTGACACCAAACTGCTCCAGTAATAACTACCACTAGTGGGATGAGGTCAGTGCAGCCGGGTGGACGCAGGCCAACAGATGTCTGAGCTGCAGGACTCGGCCTCCTGTGGACGCTCTCTCAGCCCCCATCAGCTCCCACATTTATCCCCCTCCAAGGTGTGAATGTTAACCCACATACTGTTCATCTACTGTGTGCAGACAGGATGCTGGATGTCTGTGAGGGTTTGGGGAGCAGGACTCACAGCACTCAGCTAAACTTCAGTCGTCTTCAGTGTGCAGGCTGGTGCTCAGAAGTTGTTTGAAGACTGTCGACCTGAAGCCTCTGAGTCAGAGTATTAACTCAGTTTATTGAGGATCAGCTGTTATAAAGTGGCTTCATGCAGTATTTACTGGTTTGGTAACACGACGAACACACTGCCAACACTCACCCAGTGTCCCTGCTGACCTTAAGGTGAGTTACTCTCAAGATTTCCCCCAGAAATGACTCCGATCTTAAATAACCAGTTACTGACTAAGTCGTACTGCATTCACCCTGTTAGTCCGAAAAGAACACCTCGACCAGTAAAGTGCACCAGTTTCCCCGTTTTATGGACTCAGTTTTATGAGAGGAGACGTGTGAAGATGGTGACAGATACATCACAGGACATTCACTACAAGACAACAGCCTGTGGACCATGTGCTGCTTACCTTGGGGACCTGATGGATGTCGAAGAGCTGGGGCAGCTTGATGCTGAGCATCTCTGTGGGCAGTCTGATGGCACCTCTCCCTCTCTGACAAACCTCCCTGAGCCTGGCTCGCCCCCCGCGGCAGAGGACCACCCAGACCGGGTAGTCAAACACCGGGGACCTGGCCTTTTGGTCTGGGCTGTCCGACTCCCATCTCAAGCAGCGGCCCCAGCCCTGGCTCCAGCCGCCTCCGACGCCACTACCGGCCCGGATCCCCCGCCACACTGGAAACACTGCAAGACACAACGCAGACCGTTAGACACCAGCACCAGAGACAAGCCGAGATTTGTCCACAGCAGCTCCCACGCCGGCAGCTACCCGAGAGAGAAGGAAGCGGTACGAGCGTAAACAAAGGAGGAGGAAGAGAGCCGTCGAATGTCACTTAAATGTTGGTTTATCAGATGAACACACCACGTCTTGCTTTATTCACCATTTTTACTCAAAGCACACAGAAAGCAGAGAAAGCAGATGAGTGTGAGAGCTCCTGTTGGACCAGACATCCACCAGGTGTTGATCTGATATTAGAAGGTTTTATAAGCAGACCTTTCAGAGGAGCTGCTGCTGATAAATCCACCATCGTGTCATCTTTAAAAGAGCTGGACAACAAATTAAAAGCCTTAAAGTCTGTTCACATGTTTCAGTGCCACATGGAACTGTTCGCTGCTCTGGTTGTGTGTCCAGAGACATTCTGGTCGTACAATTAGCAAATGCTGCATTTTAGGATCATATGTTACATGATTGTGACACTGCTGATGTTCTGTCATGTGGTGATGCTCCACCTCATCTGGAATATATTAGACAGTGAATCATGACCTGAACCCATCCATCCATCATCTCTACACCTTAACTCTCACCAGGGTCATGGGGGGCGGAGCCTATCCCAGCTGACTCAGGGTGAAGGCAGGTTCACCTGGACAGGTAACCAGTCTATCACAGGGCTACACTTAGAGACAGACAACCAAGCACACTCACATTCACACCTACGGACAATTTACAATCACCAATTAACCTCAGCATGTTTCTGGACTGTGGGAGGAAGCCGGAGAACCCGGAGAGAACCCACGCTGCACGGGGAGAACATGGAGACTCCACGCAGGAAGATCCCGGGTGTCCTCACCGGGACATGAACCGGCGACCTTCTAGCTGTGAGGCGCTAACAGTGCTAACCACTGATCCACCTGCAGCCCAATTTGAATATTATGAATGTTTTAAATTCATGATGCCGGGTCAAACTGAACACCGTCTGGCTTGTGCAGCTCTCCACTGTGACATCTGAAGTCCACAGCTGCAGCAGGGTTCTGGGCGTCGTGGTCCGTCTGTGGGACGACGGCCACAAGACAAATGTTCAGCGTTATATGAGCGAGCACTCGAATGTGACATCTTTTGTTGAGAACAATCTCTCATTGTGGCCCCTCGAGACGAACCCAGACATGGATTTGAAGAATGCCCGGCATTGTCACGCTGCAGCGGCCTGCGACCAAACGCCAGCCGTAAGAACAGGGAGTGTGTGAGCGTGAACATTACAGAGAACATTCCTGATATGTCCATAGAAGGAGACCATCAGATAGCTGCTAACACCACTGGTTTTCATCGTGACAGATGAGATTTACCGACAGTATCTGAATTACAAACACAGTAAACACTTACTAAACCAGACACAACACGTATCTGAAAGGTGTGAGCTGTCAGTATATTTAGATGCATCAGGGTTTGATTTATCGCGAGACTTTCTTTGTAAAACTTTTTTTTTTAATGCACATGAAGTCACAGAAACTTGGGAGTTATTTACATTTTCATCTTTAAAATTTGCACTCAGCTGCTCGTTTATCAGCAGCAAAAGTCCTGCAATAAATCCTACTTTTATATAATTCATAACGTTCACAATAATAATAATGTGCTTCTTCAGAGGCCTAATACAGGAAACAACTGCTCCTCCAACACATTCAGTCCACCTGAAGCACAGACGTGACCTGCAGAGCTCTGTGATAGAGTCTCAAATAAACTAAACACAACCTCTCATCTGTTGTTAGGATTCTGTGCCAGATGAAGGCCGACCCAACAGACCAGTGGCGACACTTCTAGCTGGTCAGATGGATGTCGGCGGCTGATGTTTGGTGCAATGACCTTTTATTTTAAATCAGAAGTTAGAATATGAGGAACATCAGACAGCTATTCACAGAATGTTCTACCTCTGGAGGATGTTCTCATCATCATCTAATTTAACATTACTAAGACGGACCAGAACTAAACTCCAGAACCATTCATCAGACTTTCATCAGTATTTACAGGATCTGAACAAAACACAACAGAACTAATGAAAACACTGTTCAGGGCTCCAGACCAACGCTTTGACTGGTGGTACTGGTACGACCCACTTTCTCATTTTGTTCCACCTCCCACCTGGTCAGGGGCAGAACGTATGACCTGCTGAACATGTTCTTATGGATAGAGGATTTCCTGACGCTCCCTGAACGCCCCACACAGCAGGCTGGGAGCTGCTGCTGGAGGCTGTGCTGCTCTGACAGGTGTGTGACCAGGATTGACTTTAAACTTAATAAACGGTTCTGGTGTCGGATCTGTCCGAGCTTAAACCCACTTACATTCTGCACGCCGTCTTTTCTATGAGCAGAAGAACGATGCGCTCTGTTTGTCACGAGAAGACCTCATTTTTAAGGTAAATCCTGCGGTACACCAAAGTTATAAAAGTCCTACTTTCCACCTCTGTGGTCCAACAGCAGCTTCCTGTGCCGGTTACAGCGACACTAATTCAGCTTCATCATCATTAATTCACTCTGTCAAAAAACAAAAAACAGGTCACACATGCAGACTGGAGCTATCTGAACAAAAACTTCTTCTCTCTTTCTGCTCAGCAAACTTCTCCATGACTTTTAGTTTGAGGTCACTCGTCTGTGTGAGCAGCATCGTCTCCACTGACAGCAGGCTGATGCATGAAGCCACCAGTCAGCAGCTGTGATCCAGCAGCAGAGGAGGAGGAAGGTCATGTGACGGGTCAGGTGTGTGTTTAAAGCTCAGTCGTATGAACGTCAGAGGACAGTTTTATATCCAACCACACAAGGCAAAAGCACATAAAGACTAAATTAATTGGCTCACAGCAAAAGTGGGCGGGTCCAGGACGCACCGAGCTGCGCCCAGGGAGAAAGTCTGTAGCTGCCAATCAGAGCCCCGGCCAAGGTCACATGATCACGAAAAGTTGTTCAAGCTACATACACACGCATGTGGCCGCGCCCCGCGACCAGGAAGTGTAGAGTTCATAAACATGAAGACTGATACTACATCTGTTAATAATACAAATACAGTTAATACAGCAAAAGAATAAGAACGTTATTAATTATATTATTAATCTTTTGTTATAATTAATCCACATAACATACAGTATAGCAGCCGTAACCTTCAGTTATAGTTATTAACGGCACAGACAAAGGAAAGAACGGTGAGAACATAAAGCATGGAACCAGAGGAAAAGATGCTAGACAATACAGGAACGGTGCTGATGTGGGATTTGTCCACCAGAGGGCGCCGACAAGTTCATCATCTGTAAAATGTGCAAATATTTATCTGTAGAAAGCAATAAAAAAAAAAAAAGGTTTGATACACCACAGAAAACTATCGATAATCATGCAGCCAAGTGAGAATGATTTTTAAAAAGGCAGCTGTGTAAAATCAGCTACAAAAGATTAAAACTAAATAAAATAAAGTCCGTTTCCCCTGCTGGTCACTGATGGACACCTTTCACAGCAGAACTCAGGCCATTTGTGGACATTTTTGGTTCCCGTCACTGTGGACTTGACATACTAGAGATATTTTAGTACTTTTTTTTTTTTTTTCTAAACTCGTTTCTATTCTTTCTGTTCCATAAACACAACCTGCAGTTCAGCCCAGTTTAGCCAAAAAGTTCCTTCATTTTTATTGATGTGACTGTTGGACTGAGTCCTTGAAGGGTCAACAGGCAGCAGGAACACAGAAAGTTCAGCTCCTCACAGAATCTCCTCATTTTTGACACTTTTTAAAAACTTTTTAAAACTTTTTAAATTTTGTTGTACCTTGTGTATGATGACAATAAAAGCATTCTATTCTATTCTATTCTATTCTATTCTATTCTATATGAGACATGTAGAATCGAGTGATTTCAATGAAGTGTTGTAATTATAAACCTATAAAAGATTTGCTTAATTTACAGACTAAACTGCACTAAAGACAGAAATCCAATGGCTGCCTTTGGTTTCCGGCTCTGGGGATGTTTTTAAAGATGAAATAAGTTTTACTTTGGTGAACAAACAACCTCAACACACGTTTATGATAAAAATCTATGCTGACCTCAGCATGCTTCAATGTAAGATCTAAAATCAACAAAAACTAAAGTTTGCATCACTTTGTTGTTTGAAAACTCACATTTTTTTCTCTGAAATGTGAAGTGGGGTCAACATCTCCACACACACTGTTCTTCAGACCGTTAACACACCGTGACAGTCGGCATGAGCTGTGGGGACACTTTGTTGTTCTGCTGTATTTATACGGTCCTACCAGAAACCGGGTCAAACGCGGTGGTTTTCAGCCTGCAGTCACACTGGTAGGCCGCTCAACATTTCAGATTCTTCACAGCAAATCCCGGATAATTTTATTGACCAGCCTGAGCTCCATCAAAGCTCGGTTCCCTCATTGGACCTGAGAGCGTGGCGCCTCTCCTGCCTCCCGGGGCTCCCCTCCGGCTGTGTGGGGGCAACAAGAGGGGCCCGCTGCTGCCTGCACCCCAGCTGCAGCCCCCGGCCTATTAACGGTGACAAAGTGAGCTTTGTGGAGGCTGCAGCCCGGGAGGACAGGGCCAAAGGACGACTGTTACACGCTGCACTGGATGGAAATGAGGCGTCTTGCAGACAAACGCACGCACTATCCTGCCGGGGGAACATGCACGCTAACATGCATGCACGCTGGCACAACTCCGGCATTCATGGTGGCCGGAGAGCACAGCAGCACAGAACCACACGCATGAGACCACAACTAGTGTCAATAACAACAACAGCTACTGCTACAAGCCAGTGGGTTCACTGCAGTGTGAAAAAAGACAATCTGAGTTCAGGTCATTAGCGCCATGTGGTGCCACTTATGTGAGATTTGGATGCGGTTTCTGGATGTGGTGCTAGAACTGGCTCTGAGATTACAGCTGAAAGAAAGAAAAACGAATCAAGCCGACGGAGTCTTGGGGTGAATTCTGGACAGACGGCTCAGTGTTTCAGGAACACGGACCAGAAAAGTTGGATAAAATGAGCCTCCAAACACATGCACAGACAGAAAAGTGTTCAGCAGAAGTCTGAGAAGATGAAAATAGTTGAGTTGAAACGAGGCAGAGACAGCATGTTCGCTCTCAGCCAGAAGCCAAATCAGGACAACACGCTGATGGTCTGATAAACAACAGGCGGCTGAAGAAACTGATAAGAAATCAAAGGAGTGAAATCTGTTACAGGCAGCGTCACCAGGACATGTACTGAAGGCTGGAGCAGCGAGCAGCTCTGGGGAAGCATCTCCAACATCCATCCATCCACCATCTATACACCGCTTCACCCTCACTCCATCTAATTATTCTAGACAACATTATACATCAGGTTAGACAGATGAGACAGCATCATTGGCAGATTAAACAACAGATTGTTTAACTGCTTAGTTCTCAACTGTTGAATTTATCACCAACCATTTAATCATCGGTTTGGGAACTTTAAGAAAAGAAGATGAAATTCTCTGATCCTACCGTCTTAAATATGAACATCTTCTAGTTTCTCTGCTGCTCTGTGATAATAAACTGAAGATCTTCAGCTTGAGGACAAACCAGACGTTTGTCATGTTGGGCTTTGAGAACAATTTTCACCATTTTCTGACATTTTATTGACACAAAACCAGCTGAAGTGACCGAGAAAATATGTGACAGATGAGCTGAAAACGAAAAAGAAATCATTGGTTGCAGCTCTATTTACTGGCAGGAAACACTTTTGCACTCGCTCTGTGTGGAGCCTTTAACAAACACACTTTGTCCACGGAATAAAATAAAATGAATTAGAAAGAGAAATTATACTGAGGCAACAATAATCAATTCTGATCGAACAAAATCATCATTTATCCATTTATTCTCACTTCAGACGATAAAAACTGGCTGAATGTCATCTGGTTCTGTTTTTTCTGGATTCCCTTCATTGTAAAAGACGGGAGGCAATGAAACACATGACAACAAACCCTCCTACTCTCTGACTCAGCGCTAACGAGCTTTGGAAACAGCTGTAATCCTTTATTTCACCCACATAAAAGTTTAATGTGAGCACACCTTGCAAACTGCAAACCGTCTTTTACAGACACGCGGCCAACCAGCGGAGCCATTTTATCATCTGATCGGCGTTTATGGAGGTCAGCGATCAGCGGCCGACGCACTGGAGGAACCTTGAAGTTTTCAAAACCAGCTCCAATCAGTTTACGAACCCAAGACAACAGGAACACACCCAGGCTGAACAGCTACCCTCCTTCCTGTTGGAGTAACTGAGTCAGCCGGTAAAGCCTGAGGCGTTAAGCATCATGAGCGACTTCCTCATGGTGGCCCTTCACTTGCTAAACACCCACAATGCTCTCTGCTTACCAACATGGAACAGCCCGTCGTCCGAGTGACCGCCTGCTGGAGTCCCTACAGCGTTAAACAGTAAGACGCTCCCCCTGGTGGCGTAGCCAGGTACTACAGCTGACCTGAAACGCATCTTCTGACGTGCACGTCCTTTGTCTTCAGTTATATCAGCTAAGATATGTTTAGCTGGTTGGATTATTACCAGCCATTAATGAATTACTTGATAATCATGAACATCACTGTGACTAATACTTCTTTGTTTAACTGGTGCAAAGAAAGTGTAAAACAACCAACTGCTGGGGGTTAGGGTTGGTTTAGGGGTTAGGGTTGGTTTAGGGGTTAGGGGTCAGGGTTAGGGTTAGGGTTGGGTTAGGGGTTAGGGTTGGGATAGGGGTTAGGGGTTAGTTTAGGGGTTAGGGTTGGGTTAGGGGTTAGGGGTTAGTTTAGGGGTTAGGGCTGGGTTAGGGGTTACTCTTCTCCTTCTGTCTCCAGACTCTGTGCTAAGCTACATGACTGCTGGTGGCAGCTTCAGTAGCATCAAACTCTTCCCTTCCAGCTGACAGAACTTCATCTCAACAGTTATCGCTTCACTTTCATTTGAATATGCTGAAGTAGAGACGTGTTGCGGTCACGGCCTCCTGTTGTGTTTCTGTGTGTACAGAGAGCTGCTGATCTGGGTGAACGTATTTACTCAGCAAGCAGGAGACAGACCCCGAGGCTGCAGACAGGTGAGACACTTTACCTGAGATCAGCAGCACCTCCCTCTCCCCCCCATATGACTCCGGCTACCTGCACATCCAGCATCAGATGTGAATTTACTCAAACCAGACTTCTCTGGTCATCTGAACCTCCTCACCTCCTCCCCTGCTCATGATGTCGTCATGTCACTTGTGTGAATGGACGTCTTTATGGGCCTGACAATAAGACGGCTATGCAAGCTGCACATGCACCACATGTACGGCCGCCTCGCCTCAGTCTGTATGTTAATCTATCGAACATTCCAGCGTCCTGCTCCAACATGTCCACGAGACAACAAGACAGAAGACAACAACACCCACACACCTGGTCGGTCCTGTTCTGTTTGTCAGAGGACGTACTTTTCTAAATAATTATATGGTTTGCTTCGATGAATCATTAACCCAATTAAACGTGCCGTCGGGTGAAAATCCAGTTTTATTGTGTTCTGTGGTTAACCGTTAAGTGATGAGCAGGTTTTTTCTGCCACTCCTCAATCTGCTCCACAACTGGTGCTGAGCTTCACCAGTCAGGAGGAGCTCTGGGAGGCCCGACCAACCAGCAGGAGTCCAGCTTAACCAGTGGCTGACAGGTTCTGGACGGGGCAGCAGCTCATCTGTGCTCAGAGCAACACAGCCAGTTCAGAACAGCAAACATGCCCATAAACATCCATAAAACTACGCTGTCACTGCCACATGAAGCATCTTTGCAGTGTTTTAACTGGAGACACGCGAGACGTTAATTGATTTACTGAGAGATGGGAGAATATGGTGCCTTTAAGGAAGCATCCAGATGACATGCCGTCACACGCTTCATGTGGTGAAGAGCGGCGCAGAAAGCAAGTTTGTCAAGTTGGGAAAATGAAAGCGTGACTCAGGTCTTCACACAGCGAGGCTGCTGCCACCAAACAAACTGCATCTATTTGAACATCGGTCCTGACTGGAGGAGATCGTTTCATCATCATCACAAAACGAAGCCGAACAATAAACACGATGCAAAACAAAAGCAGCAGAGTTTAATTCTGATTTACATCCAGCCTCTGTTTAGTGGGCAGATGTCCAGATTGTTCAGTGTGATGTATTTTATGTCATTTCTTTATGTGGTGAGCTGGTATTCAGGGTTCAGGGTTTGTGTTCGCTGTGTTTAACCCTCTGAACTCCTTCTGGGCTCTTTTTCACTGCACCTCCACAGAAACCACAACCAGACGTAAAGACACTGAACCAAGTCCTCTGTACGCTAGAATGCCAGAAATCAGAAAAAAAGACACGCCAAAGATGAATTTATTTGATTATTTGACAAACATTGGAGGGAAATGCAGAACATGGAGCTCCAAATGTCTGTAGCTGTGACTACCACCGGGGAGGATGGTGTCTCTTTGTATTACAGATGTTTTACTCGTTATATTTCTTTATTTGTTTCTATGCTCGGCTTCTATCCGCCCTTAAACACAGCCTGAGTTTCTGTCACATGACTGTTAGTCACTGTGAGGTCAGTAAAGGCTGAACGGCTGCACCACAGAGGGAACTAATCGGAGTTTTTACACGAATCTGTTTTGTGGTTTTGATTAAATTTCACACTTTTTAGCCTGTATCTGGTTCTCCAGATAGAACTGCAAGTCAGAGATGAGCAGTTCAAGGACCGTCTGAAAATCCAGCAGCTCTTTCTGTTTTGGAGCCCACCTGGCTTCCACACCTGGCTGCAGGCTTTGGGTTCAGAGCGACGGAGGAAGAGCTTCAGTATTTGTTTGTCACAGGTTCTCCCGTCACGCTGAACAATGTTATCACACACGGGGCAGATTTTCCTCGTATTGTGCTGCTTTCACATCAGCGCCCTGATTCCTAGAAGGACCTCTTGACTCTTTGATTCTTGGTTCTCTGACATCTGCAGCCAAAAATAACAGCAGTTTACAAACAGCCAAACGAGAACACGAACGAGATTTTCCATCTTCAACTGAGCGCACGCGCTGATGGCGGACTTTTCCATAAACTGAATTAAAGCTGTAACAGTTGGCGAGCAGCGAACCAACTGTTGTGATAAAAGGTCATCGTGTTCGGTCATTTCATCAAGAAAACGTCCGTCAGTCCGTCAGTCCGTCAGTCCGTCAGTCAGTCAGTCAGTCAGTCAGTCAGTCGCTGCCTCCAGCTCTAACTATTGGAATTAATCTGCTGGTTGAAGTTTATAAGGTGTCAGAAAATAGTGAATTTCACAAATCTGAACTGTTTATTTTACCATAATTAAATCGGTTGATTATTTTCTCGACCAATGAATTAGTTATTTGGTCCCTAAAATGTCAGAAAAGGTGAAAAACGTCGACCAAAGAACCAGATCGCTGTCCTCAAACGTCACTTTTTGTCTGAAGATGTTCAGTTTACTGTCATAGAGGAAAAACCAGAGAGCATTCACATTCAGGAAGCTGAAAACAAACTGTTGGCTTACTTTCTTAAAAAATGACTCCAGCCAACTATCTAATTATCAAACCGGTCGTTAAGTTGATCAGTGAGTTTGTTCAGAAGGCAGACGGATTCAGTTTAATGTCATAATGAAGCCATGACCCAGAACATGTCGACACCTCAGACACTGGGTTTGTACACTGAGGCTTTAGTAACTGGTTTTTGTGGCTCCACCTTAAAACAAACAAGTCGAATGATTCATCAGACTGCTGCTTTCTCAGGGTTCTGGACTTGACATCAGACACATTTCAGGACTGATTTGGGGATTTTTCTTCCCTTTCAGATGAATCCATGCAGGATGAACAAACGCTGCTTCTAGTTCACATAAACTCAGTCGTGACCCGGAGGCTGCTTCAGCCTTCACAGGAGCTCACACCAGGTCATGGGATGTGGTTGATAACTTCCCTGTTTCTGAGTCTGAAGTCATGCTGGAATGTGAAGGTGTTCCTCCTCGGCACCGTTTCCTGCTGAACATCTGCATCTCACATGGAAACACTGCAGCGGCTTGTTGCGCAACACCACCTCTGTGTTCTCACACAGGATCACCGGCTCCCACCGACGGATCAGCACCGACTATCACTCCACTAGTTTGTCCAACCGACCGGCTCCACCTGAACCGACCTCCGCACACCTGCAACCGTCTAATTACACAATCAGCCGATCCCTCTGACGAGAAACAGGAACACAAGTCAAACAGAAACCAGCTCACCACCAGTCCACGGTGAGGTCACACACTTGAACATGAGACAAAGGGCTGAGCTGCTGCTGTGGAGACGACCAGAGGAATGCTGCTCCCCTGAAGCCACCTCCTCATGTTTACATGCCAGGACTCTCCCCCAGCTTCAGCTCCACACCTTCCACCGCCGGCACGCTGACTATCAACAGCCTGCCAGCAGCTGATATTATTAAAGATGAATTTAACTGTTCTGTCAGTTATTTAAAAATAAATCCAGCTTCTTGCCACCAAACATCCCTCATTCTCCACATGCTCACTTCTAAACAACAAAAGGCCACAAACATGGACACAGATGGACCTGATGGTGGTTTCCTGCTTCACTGCTTGTTTTTAAATGTTCTACTAAAATGAGATCATTATGATTAAAACAAATAAATAAACGGTGACGGATACAAACATGTCAGTAAAACACTAAAGTGCCTCCTTCATCAGGTCCATGTGGTGGATTCTTACAGGACGGAAAACCCAGCAGCAGCCAAACCCAGCCGGACTATTTCTGCTGGACATCTCCACAGCAACCGTGGAGGAAAACACGTCAGTCACATGCAGCTCCTAATCAGTCGGAATGTCTCCAGCACGACTGTTTCTGTTTTCTGTTTCCTCCTGCTTGTTTTTTTTTTTTTCTCCACTTTCCAGAGATCCAGAAGAAACGCAGAGAAAGTGATGCGAGAAACAACAGCAGCAGCTTCCAGTGAGGAGGAGGCAAACTTCAGCCTCAACAAAGCAGCGAGGAGCCAAAAGCAAAGCGACGAAACACGTGAGAAGCGCGCGCACTCACCGCGACCCTCGGACATGCGGAGCGTCCTGGTTCTGCTGCTCTCTGCGTAAAGGCGCCGTTCGGAGACGGTCCGGGCTCCGCGTCTTCACGTCTCCGTGTCTCGGGTTGACTTGTGTGAAGAAAAACACTCACAGCCTCCTTTTCTCTTGTCCCTCGCCAGCCAGTAGGAAGCGGCGCTCGGCGCTCACGTGGCCCGACGCAGGAACAACAACACGCGCCATGTGTGCGCGCTGACAGGGACGGTGCTGGAGGAGGTCCACATGGGCTTCGTCTGGCTCCAGAACCAGTCAGCGCTCTGAGACAGTCACACAGAGGGGAGGGGGTCTCAGAGGCAGGGGGGAGGTTTACTGTGGGTCCCTCTTCCTGGAATTCTGGGAGCTTCAGTGGAAATCAACAGGACTTCTCTTTAAGGTCCACCTTCTCTTTAAGGTCCACCTTTCATGGAAGAGGTTCTGAAGCTTCTTCTTCTTGGATGAGAGGTGAAACGTCCTCCAGAACCCTGATTCCTCCTGAAGCTCCTGATCCCTGGATGAATCTACAGTCACTCCTCACTTCCACCTTTTATTTCCTTCGTTTGGGGGATTTTTTTGCACCTTTGCTCAGGTACTGGTCCTGTTCTGCTTCATGCTCAGTGTTTTAATATTATGAGCAACGTTCCCAGTTCAGTATCACCGATGAGCTTTGAGTTGACTTCTTTTTATAATGTCACCTTTATATCTTATTACTTTTCTATGATAATGTGTTTTTTGGAGCCATATCTGACCCACGACACCGTTTCCTTTAGATGAATGAAATCCTGTCGTATCTCATCTGGTACCCAGACTGGATAGAATCCACGTCTATGCTCCTTCTGCACGTCTGCTTACATGTTAAACTGCATTTCACTGTCTTAGCACTCTGTGCAATGACAGTAAAAGAAGATCTCATGTGTCTGTGAGTCCTCTGCCTTGTTCCTTTTTTCTATTTTATGAAGAAGGAAAACGTTTCTAAGCCTGCATCTGAAATCGAAGCTCAAAAGTCAAAATCAAGGTTAAAAACTTTAATTTTGACCTTCCTGCTTTTAAACTGGTTGTTTGGTTCATTCCTGTGTGAACATGGACGTGTTGGGACAGTGCAGCCTCCGTATACTGTGGACTAGAAGATGGATTATGTTCACAGGCTGTGTCTGAATCATCCTGTACCTGCACAGTGCACCTGACAGGCTGTTGGCCGTTCTGTAGATCTGTCTGAATGTAGAGTTACAGACGTTACACCCTCAGCACATCCCACAATGCACCATGAAGAGTAGCGCACAGCCGATGGTCGCTAACCAGCCATACGGACCGTCATGTGACCGGAAACGAGGTGAACGAAAGCACGAAAACTTATCATTAAAATGTCATTTCCTGTTTATGTCTCGTTAAACTTGACCCGTTTCTTAGCAACGCAATAAACTGTGAATTTGACGTGTTTGTACTACGCTGCTACGCTACAAATCACAGCTAGCGAGCAGCGTAGCTAACAGCTCCAGCAGTGTGTTGCTTTGCCGCGGTGCTCCTGACATCGTTCACTACAGCGTTCACTACAAAGTGGACCCGACATAGTGAGCAGGGAGTGAGTGGATGGTTCTGGACTCAGCCACAGTCTCCTACAGGACGGGCCATCTCCTTTTCCTAACAACAGTCACAGCCAAGCAGCAAAGCGACCAATCACAGCAGTGCTCTGATCAAGCACCAGACAGTGAGGGATGGATCTGACTGATGTACTGTCTGTCAATCACAAGGCATCACCGCCCTGAAGTAAACTCTGCTTCTTGTCTGTTTCACTGTAAATGGGGCCGTGATGCTGTACTGAAGGAGACTGAGACCACAAAGTCACTAGAAAAACATCTACTGGTGGAACAGATCCGGTGAGAAGTCGGCCATCTTCTCAGACTTCTATACAATCTGACTTTTTGAAGTCGCCCCCTGCTGGCTGTCAGAAAGAATACAGGCTGACGTCACTTTCCTGCTGCATTCATTTGTCAGACCTGGAGGCTGCTTCCATCTTAAACACACCGTCTATGACCAGACTGTGAACGTTTCTGTGACTCTCTCAGCTCAGCAGCTGTGTGATGATCTGTTCGTTGTGACCAGAGGATGAACTGGTGACTCTCAGTGCCACGTGGAAAATGTGAGAAAATGAAGACTGATGGAGGTGTTACTACCACGGGACCTGCAGGACAGAGATAGGAGGTACGTGAACCTCACAGAAAATCACAGAAGTCAGCAGGATTCATCTTCTGGGGACCATAAATGTCTGCACAGAACTTAACGGCAATCCAGCGTGTAGCTGCTGAGATGTTTTAGTCTGAATCAGAGTAGTGGACTGAAAACTGAGCAGCTGGGTCTTAATGACCTTTAGTGACTCTCTCGTGACAGCGATGACCTCAGCGAGCAGCCGTGATGTCGGTCGCTCACGTTGTTCAGGAAGTTGCTCCACATTACTCAGCAGAACCGATGAAGCCTTGTGGATGATGAAATGTCCTCCAGGTTACAAGAAGTCCAGCTGCCTTTGACTTACTTTTACTTCTACTGCATCACATGATTCCATGAATGAGCGCCGTCACATGAAGCCTCTTCTGTGCTCGCTCTGCCCAGAGAGGACATCCTGTTTCATTCTGTGTCAGCACAACCTTCAGTCCCATCATATTCCTGCAAAGCTTCTGTTTGAATTCATCTAAACTCAGAGCCGAGTGACCCGAGGAACACAATGAGCGGTTAGCTCCACACATTCAGTCAGGCCTTGACAACAGCACCGCCTCAGCAGACCGCTCAGTCTGGCCCGATGGCTAGCTGTGGTTCGGTTCTGTTCCCGATCAGAAACAGCTTCTTCATTCACACTCATGTTCTGTCTCTAACAAGTGAACGTGTCCCGAGTAGATGACACTCCCGCCACACTTCAGATCAAATCCATCTGCAGAGGAAATCACTACGAATTCTTAAAATAGCCGCGTGCATTCAACAGAAACAGCTTTATGGTCCCAGTGGGGGAGTGAGGGACCAGCAACGCCTCCCTTATTGCGACATCAGCTCTCCTGTTCATGTGCTGTGACCTGGTTCTGCACATGTTCCTCCTCCCTCCATGAGGTCATCGTGTTTGTGCTCTTATTAGTTCAGACTCAACAATCAGACGATCTGGGGCTCTTTCACTTGGAGTTAAGTGACCAGGAGACGTCGCTCCGCTGTGTCCTGCTGCTTAAAGGGGATTCACTTATAACTGTGTTGGTTTAGTTTCTGTAGCAGATCTGATGGTCTGGTGCTGGATGGATGTCACGCTTTAGTCATTTCTCAATGTGTGTGTTTTATATGTCAACAACAATAATAATAATAATAGTATAAATAAATTAAATCATATTAATAGGGTACTTGAGATACTTGAAAGACTAAAAGGTGGTGTTGCCACGCCTCCACAAAGCTCCATCACAAGCTAAAAACAAACTGCAGTCATAACAGCATCTCCAACAGCAGATTGGACAAAAAAGACCCTCTCAGATATAATGTTTGTATTATTAATGCATTAATGTGTAGCACAGCCAGTGTTTAGTGTCACTACATTACATGTCAGTAGTTTGTTTGTTTGTTTGTTTGTTTGTTTTTTGCACTGCATAGTTTAGCGTGTAAAATCTGCACAGTCGCTGCTCACCCAGGAGCTCTGGTGGAGTTAAAGGTTTGTAGAATTAGTGCACAGCAGAACTGAAATGAAACACCTCAAACTGTGCTCCTGAGATTTACCACAAACACTCTGTTATTCAGCAAACCTGCACAACAAGCTCCAGAAATCACTCACTTACTGATTTTATTACAACTGAACTGTGATGGAGACATGCGTAAAAACAACGGAGCTCCGTGACGCGCCGTGCCAACACCGGACCGACGCCACCGCCGCACATGTGTGTGTGTTTGGTTTGTTCAGTTCCCATAAACAGCAGCGACTCACGAGTCAAATCCTCCAGAGTCTCTTTAGGAGAGGAAGGGCAGTGAGTTAACGGAGACAGATAGATGATGGAAGCGACACACAGAAACCTGGTCTGACCTTTCAGCTTCACGGCTCTATGTGTCCGATGAGTCCAGACAAAGCAGGAGGAAGAAAACTCACAGTTCCATCAGAACTCCCCAGCAGGGCCCGGCCCTATTGTACCACAAAGCCCCTCTCTCCTCCTCTCCCTGCGCACATTCCTGCAGGAACCAAATAAAAACACGACTGGATCCACCAGTGTCGAAATCCCACCCTCGGGGCCGAGACTTTTTTCCATTGGATGCGGCAAAGAAAGAAACCTTGTTTTCACGATCAGCAGACAGGCGCAGAGGACGAGGGCTGCAGCGCCGGTCGAAAAAGATGAAACACTGGACAGAATAACTGTCTGAAAGATTCTTGGCAATAATAAAAAAAAAGACTAAAGCGTGCACGTGAATCCCAGAGACGGCCCAAACAGACAGACGGTACTTACACATGAACTCCAGGCAGGCCAGACACTTCCCCACCGCCAGCACAGAGCCCTGCATGGACATTTCTCAGACGGATCACAGGCGCTCGTTACTAACTCGTAAATCTAACTAATGGGTTTCTGTAAGTTTAAACCTCTCATCCTGTCCCGGCAGCCCAATCCGTCCACTCCAAAGTCCCTGCAGCCCCGCAGCTTCATGAGCTCACTGAAAGAGGATTGCTTTGGGTCAGTGAGGTTTCCCAACCCCCTTACCCAGCAAAAAATGGGCCAACACCAGTGCCAGCCGTCTTCTGTTTGGGGCCCTGGCACCGGTTCTGCTGCAGGGGGATTGGTTGCTCTGTGTGCCTGGTCAGTGGTGGGCACTGGGCCTAGGACAAGAGATGGATGAAAGAGGAGAAAGAATGGCACATGGAGACCTAGTTTGAGAGAAGAGGCGGCGTCTCTGGAAGGGCTTCACATGAGGAGTTGACGGGGTTCAGGTCGCTCAGGGGGACTGAGGAGAGGCTAGATTCAGGACCAGTGTCCAAGCTGCACCCGAGTCGGGTTTTGGTCACTGACACAGGGCTTCTAACTGTCTGTCAGAAAAACATCTGCCGACACCTTCAAAGATCTCGTTTGGTGCAGCCTCAGAGATATTCAGCTTACGATCACGTTAGTCAAAGAAAAGCAGTAAATCTGAACATCACTGGCTCCTCAGTGTGGAAGACTTCTAGAAACAAACAGTGGACATGACAGAACACACCACATCCCACCCAACATGTCTGAGACGTGAGCTGTATTCTATCATCTGTCATTAGTTCATCATTTATGCTGCTGCTGTCTGGGGGTTTGGACATTTGTCAGAGCTTGGAACCGAATGGAAAAGAAACCCAAACAGTCCAAACTGAACGCATACAGCCGAGCGCAGGATATCCTCACTTTTAGTCCCGTAGTATCGATCAGTTGAAAAAAAACAAAACGCCAACAGGATTCTACGTTTTCCACAAGCAGCAGCATCTTCTGAGAGCCTCACGCAGCCTGGACCGGCCTCCATGTGAGTTTATGGAAACACGTTATGGCCAGTTTGGAAAAAGACAAAGAAAATCTCTGAATAATATCAAATGCAAACATATGATCACATTAAGAAAACTGTAATCCATGACTTTGTTCTGATTTTACTGGTGATCATCTGTAATCAGAGAAAATCTGTGAAATAACAGCAAAACAAAAACAAAACTGAATTCATATTTGAAGCACAGAAATGTGATGTGACCAGTTTATCGTTTGGTCTGGAGTGAAGCTGTGCAGCCAGCAAACAGGGTCGGCGGTGAAGGTTTCAGCAGAACGGTAGAAATGAGAAGAAAGAAAGAAAAAAGTGGAACCTGGCTCAGTTCTCGCCGCCATGTGGCAAGGCATCGTGTTGGCCAAGCCAGTGTGTGCAAACATCTACTCCTGGTCGTCTGCAGCCTGAGCAGTGTTTCTACCGTCTCCCTCTCAGCTCCTGTCAGGATGATCAATCTGTTGCTGCTTTAATAACCGTCCAGAGCTGCAAAACTCTGACTTTCATAAACTTGCAGCAGAAGCGTTTCGGTGTCCGTGAGCTTCAAAGTTCAGCTGGACTTCCTGAGCGAGTTTCACGTCTCACCGGTATGTGAAGAAACAGCCGTCCACCAGAGCAGCCCCCCAACGGCTTCTGTCTGAAAGCTGCTTTAGAAATCTCCCTCAGAGCCACAGAGGACGTTACGCAACAGCTTTCAGTTTGAGGGACGTGTGGTTTGCATAATACTGGCAGAATGCTCCTTTAAGGGGGAACGCTGCAGGTGACAGGAGGGGAGGCAGCAGGAAACTGGCTCAGTCAGCCACTTACTGTCCAGTTTTTGTATTTGACGTATTCTGAAATGTAAGATTTAAAAATAAAAATGAGGTTTTATGTCTAAAAATACTTTGACTTCAGTTTTTGTTTCCATTTTGTGTTTACGGAGGGGAAATGCTTTTAGGAACAACAGGTTGTGAATGATCCATAAAAACCTTACAGGCAGGTGTAAACCCATGCATGGGGCAGACTTTTAGCTGATTTTAATTTAGCAAAAAATGGACTTTAAAAATAAGCATTAAAACTAAAAGCTACTGAAGCAGACAGACAAAGTGTCGTAAAATAAACATCTAAATGTGTGTTTTGGTTGTTTTCTTTCCATGAGCTCGAAAGAAGACGAGTTCTAGAAGAAAAATATCCCAAAATGCCAAATTTGATTTAAAGTGCATTAAAAAGCCTAATTTTCAGCTGATTGATCATCAGATTTGACACTCAATTTTCTATCCATCCATCATCTCTACACCTTAATCCTCACTATGGGGGGTGGAGCCTATCCCAGCTGACTCAGGGTGAAGGCAGGTTCACCTGGACAGGTAACCAGTCTATCACAGGGCTACACTTAGAGACAGACAACCAAGCACACTCACATTCACACCTACGGACAATTTACAATCACCAATTAACCTCAGCATGTTTCTGGACTGTGGGAGGAAGCCGGAGAACCCGGAGAGAACCCACGCTGCACGGGGAGAACATGGAGACTCCACGCAGGAAGATCCCGGGTGTCCTCACCGGGACGCCAACCGGCGACCTTCTAGCTGTGAGGCCACGATGCTAACCACTGAACCACCTGCAGCCCCTTTTGAATATGAAAAACAGCACCAAAGACTGACAAGAAGAACGAGGTGGACGTCGTATACGAGTTTCTTTTTATTGTTCAATGTATGACCACACACATATACTGGTTTTCTTTTGCACTGTGCATGATTGGACAGTCACTATGGAAATGGTGATGTCGATGGGATACATGTTAGGAGTTTACAGGGGGTCCAAACACAACCCACATTCCTCATCCGGCCCCTCTCCGTCCTGACCAGCGACCACATGAACCAGCCGGCTCCTACCTGCCTGGACCCCTGGATAAAGAGATTCTAGGCTTCTCTGACGTTTCAGAACTGAAGGTCTTGTTCAGTGGATCAACGCATGACAACAACCCCGTCCCTTAAACATTCTTGCATATATCATTCAGATTTAGCTTACAAAAAAAAAAAAAAATCAAAATAAACAACATCATTTGGGTACAAAAATAAAATCCAAATTAAACTTTAAACAGGGCAACACCTGTAATGTCGTCTTTTTTTCCTGCTCTCGTACGGAGACAGCACAATACATAAGTCACTGGTCACAAAGTACACCGCAAATAAAGAAAAACAAAACCAAATAAAATTTTAAAAAGCCACATAGGAAAGAAACCGATCCCGGAGAAGTGTACATGTGCCTTCCCTCAACCCTCCTAGAGGCCTGTGAGCCACGAGACGCCCGCTTTGTTGTTGAAGGCTGGAAGCCGCAAGTGTCAGCTGGACAGAGTTTCCTCTGCCTCCAAGTTGTCGTCATACACTCTTGACTTCACTAAACACAGCCCACCACACTCACATTCTCGTCCCTGTTTCTCAAACACAGCCTGATGGGGAAAGGGGAGGCGGGAACGGAAGTCCAAACCACTGCTCTAAATATCTATATGGATTCGTTGTCTGAGCGTGAATGTGTTTGTGTGTGCGCGGCTTCTCTCAACACGTATGTACTCGTTTGCTAACATATACAGTGTATTCCTGGTTAGGGTGTGAACCAGGGGCACTTCAAATTGTGTAGCATCACCCCACTGCGTCCTCACCCCCGACCACTAGGGGTCGCTCTTTATGTGTAGGGTGAGGAGTGGGAGATCTGCTGTTTCTGATGACGCCGTCTCGCTCGCTTTTCTCTTCTTCGTATTGATTTTTTACTCCACTGTATTTACTTTTCCAGCTCTCTAAGCTTTAACTCTTCCGTCCAGCTTCCTTCTGACTTGTTTTGTTGCCGTTGGAGACGCAGATACACACAGAGCAAAAAGAGTGGGAGAGAGAGAGAGGGAGCGAGTGTTGTGATCGATCAGCTGGTCGCAGCGCCGACAGCTGCCCCCGTTTCCGCCTCTCAGCCGATCTCCTTCCACTGACGGTAGAACTCCACGATGTTCTTCAGCTCCATGCCCGCCGAGCCGGCCGCCTGGATCGCCGCCTGGCGGAGAGGAAGACGGCGTTAAGGGCAGGAAGAAGACACAACTAAATAATACAACGACTACATGATGTCAGAGCTGAGAGACACCAGCTCCATGTCAGCTGGGTGTGTCGGCGTCGAGTCTGCAGGAAAAGTCATGTTTTCATTCTTCACATCTACTGTGTGACGTCTCTGGTGAACAGCCAAGTGCATGAACGCCTGTGATGACAACCTGCCAGCTGGTGTACTGATGGAGGCCATACTTCTGCTCTGGATTACTAACACATACAAAATTCATCAGCACAACCCCTCAGAGTGTCTGAAAATCAGACAGGTTCATGTCGGGATGCACAATACTGGGTGTTGCTGGTATCTGCTGAGTCAGCTCTGTCAGACACCAGAACACACACGAGTTCCTTCCACCTCCTTCCAGAGAACGTCAGGTCTCCCCCATGATGCCATATTATGACTCTGCTCGCTGGCAGGTGCAGACATCAGTACGATGCTTTCCAATGTCCACGATCACGGCGCAGAATAAGAAAACTGCTCGTATGTAAAACCTGCCTGGTGGGTGTTCATGTGTCCGTGTTTATTCTGGGCCTCCTCATCATCAGTACATTGGTTTAACATCAACGCGCTCTGAAGTCGTAATAAAAACACCAGAAGTCACTACAAACGTTGGTTCTGACAGCAGCTCATGTCTGTGGATCTACAGAAACACTGAGGTTCAAAAGTCTTCTGTCATGAAATTAGACACCGTTTATGAACAACAAATGTTTCCTGCAGCTCAAGAAACCATCACAAATGTGGTTCTGTACAGAAACAGAGCAGCGGTGAACACAGCAGACTGTCACGAGGCAGAACCAAACCCATCGGGCTGCTGGTGCTGGTGGAGAATCTCAGTGTCTGTAACAAACATGCAGCGAGCGACTGACCTTCATGGCTGCTGACTGAGAGCAAAGCTCCTCCACCTGATGGCCTGTGAGGATGGTCACCATGCCGGCTGTGTCTTCATCGCCGTTGCTCTGGGAGACCGTCAGCTGACGGCAGCTGTCCACCATTTTGTAGAGATGCCTAGAAAGGAGGAAGCAGGAGTCCAGTCAGAACTGATTTCCACCTACTGAGTGAGTGAACAGTTGGAGAGACGGAGGCTGTACCAGGCTTCGATGTCCTGCCGCTTCACTTTATCTCTGTCAAAGCTTCGGCCCGACTCTTTCTGGCAGCGTATGTACCTGAGCAGGGGCGGAGCACAGAACACCGGCGTTTAAAAGAAGGTTTATGGAGAAAAGTCAGCGTCAGCATTTATCTGACAGTAAAGCTGCAACACTCTCCATCAGTCAGCGTACGTCCCACAGAAACACACCTGTTGCCTTTGCGAAACTCTGACTCCAGGAAGCGGATGCCGTCCCTCGCACCAGCGTTTTCCTTCTTCAGCCGGTCGAGTCCATCGATCACTGCAACACAGAGGAGGTCCGGATTAAACAGTGACTCAGGTTTGGATCTATTTAAACCGGGGTTGGACTTATTTTGGTTGAGACTCTGTGTCACAGCCATGATCGAACTGGTACGTTTATGACATGTGGTGCTGTTTAGTCTCATTATCCTGGATGGCAGCTCAGTGTTGAAACCAGAGCCGTCACACCGCTAACGAGAGCTGCAGCAAGTCAGTTAATGAATATATGCTTTCTTCTTAGTAATTGTTTAACTAACAGTTTGAAACCAGACAGGATCCATTTTAAGACCCGTTTCAGAATTATTACTGCCTAATTGTTGAAAATGTGACAGAAAACCAACAGAAATATTCATTAATAAATTCATTTTTCTTTTTACACTTTCGTGGAAAAGCATCTGAGTGTCAGCAGATCAGGTTTGGATGAACATCATCTACACAGCAAAGCCTGTCGTCACGGAAACGTCTCATCCAGAACCGAACCGAACACAACGCGCCGCCGCTCAGGACGGACGCAGGACGAGGCGGCGCACTGACCTGTCCGCGGGATGATGATGATGAAGCAGCCGCTTCCAGCCAGCTGCCGGATGAGGTTCAGATGCTGGCAGAGAGCAGCTGTGTCGGGCACCAGGTAGGGAGACATGGACGACTGGGCTTTGGGCTGCTGAAGGCTGCCCTCTAGCTGTGACACCTCCAACTGCAAGGAGAGACCCAACACCTCAGAACAATGATGGTATCAGAAATATGATGTCAGGACTGCTGAGGACATCAGATGGAAAAGTGGTGTTTTACAACGTTTTTCTTCTTTTAAATATAATTTTTTGGCCCTAATTGGGCAGTTCCAGTAGGGAGAGAAAGCCATAACATGCAATAAGGATGTGGACTCACTGCTGGAGCCATGTGGGCCCATGTGGTACCGACCACTCAACCATGTGCCCTAACCACTCAGCTGTCGGTTCGTTTCCTTTCCGAGGCTTGACCATACATTTTTAACAATTTCCAGACACATACACGAGACAGTTGATGTATTTTTCAACAGAACCAGGACCTTCTGAGAGTGATGACTGGATCAGTGCACAGCTGTGTCGACGCTGTATCTGAGAGGAACACAAACAGGCTGAACACTCAGTGGACGGAGCGATAATACAGACCTGCAGCCGGAGCTGGGCCATGTCCCTCATTAAGCGATTTCGACGAGCCTCCTCTTCAGCCTGCACAAATAAAGATAGACCAAACAGAGTCAACACCAAGTGGGACCGGTGCTTTGCACACATGTAGAACCCGTTTGGGTTCCAGGTCATTAGTTAAACATTGTTCACTCATATTTAGGTCGACAGTTACACAACGCCACCGTTTCATTACTGACTGATGACAAGCTGAATGCAGGCCGCCTGCGGTTCTGTTCAGATGTCACTCACCATTCGGAACTGGGCCTTGGCCTGCTGCACCAGATTCTCCTGCTCCGACTGGCTGATGCTGGTGAAGATGCCCGCCTCCGGGTTGAAGTGCAGCACGTTGCCTTGGAGATTTGTGAGGAAGTGGCCAAAACTGCGAATACAGCACACTCGCACCACGCACTGGGAGGAACGGAGGAAACGTTTAGTTCTACATCACGCATGTCTGGACAGAAAATACAGTCAAGCTCACAGCACACCTACATTTCTACACATCTGACGTATTAGATCATACATGTTCTGGTTACTTTTAGTTGTCATTTATTACTGACAGCCAAATGCAGAGAGCCTCCCTCTTGGTTTCATACGTGTGCTGTTATTACACTCTAACAGTGCAGATGGTGCAGCACATCATGGCAGGAAAACATTTTAAACTGGCAACGAGGATCCGGTTTGAAGGCGCTGCCGTATCAGCAGGTTGATTTCTCCAGTTATTTAGTGATTGTTGGCGCTATAAAATAATAAAAACTGTGGTGATTGGTGTTAGTTTCAGTGTCTCAGAACGCTCCTCTGGGTCGGTCCGTGCACCACAATAAGCAGATCCGTCGGTGCACAGTAACATCTGCGTTACCCTGTTGACAGAAATCTTATTTGTGACCATCTGGTAACAAATCGTCTATAACTGAGCAAACAAGGGGAAAAAAAGTTTTTAAAAAATATATTTATTTTAATTCCTGGTTAAATAATAATAAGAAATAAATTCTCAGGTATGATTTTCCTTTGCTGCTGGCTAAAGCCTGTTTAGGAGGAAAACTTCTGGCTCACTCTTACATAACATAAAGAAAAACAGCTTAAACAGTTAATCTCTCATCAAAACACTGGATAATTAATGTTGTATCCACTGGCTGATTGGATAATCAGTTAACCTCCAGCTCCTGAGGTGAAGTCAATAAATCTGTTAGAATAGTGAAAATGAGTCACATGTCACCTCCAGGACGCACAGGGACGGTGTGTTTAAGGTCCACTTCTACCGTAGCTTCTCCAAAATGCCACTAATTCATGAGACTTTACACACGGAGCATGTTTTTATACGAGATGATGACGTCTATGTTCTGATCAACAAACCAGCACAGGACTCATAAGACATGCAGAACAATCAGCAGACATCACTTCCTTTACGTTTTCCAGCGCTCCTGATCCACATCAAACATTTGCTCAGTCTCATCTGACGGTGTGTGTTTACCTCCTGCAGGGGGCTGAGGGACGGGTTGCGGCGGGTGAAATCGAGGCGGCGATGAGCGACGCTGAGGGCGGGCAGGTGTCGCAGAGCCAGATCCTCGGGCAGCAGCAGGCTCTGGACCAGACCGGGCTGCTCGCACTCATTCAGCAGCTCCGTCACCTCCGCGTTCAGACCCAGTTCTGCAGCACACACACAGATAAATACGTAAACCCACTGGAGGCTCAGAGTAAAAGTCACACAGCTGAGGATCGGCACTGTTTGGAACGTGACAGCACAGGGATGAGGTCAGAGCTCGGGGATGTGGACTCATCACTAAAGATTTAAAACTACACAGTTACACTGAACTGCATGGAAAAATGAGATTCCCTCATTTCCTCCCACTTAGCAAGAGTTTTGTCTTGGTACTTTGAATTTTATTTAAACCTAAGGACAGAGTTAGAATGCCTCAACAACTGACTCCAACTGATAACAGTGAATTATTTTTATTAGTAATCTTGGACCATTCATGAGCCATTTGGAGCCCATTAAAGGTTTGATAGACACATTTTCTTTAAAAAAAACAAACAAACAACTAAAAGCATGAAATCACATAAATTCCATACTTTTTTTTTTATTGCCTTTATTAGGCGGGACAGTCGCCAGACAGACAGGAAGGTGGAGGAGGAGGATGGAGGGAGGACCTGCAGCAAAAGGCCCATGAGTGGGATTTGAACCCACGGCCGCTGCATCGAGGACTACAGCCGCTGTACCTGGGTCGCCAGCTCAACCAGGTGAGCTGTAGCACCAGCCCATAAATACCATAATTTATAAAGAGGCAAAAAATGTAAAAACAAAAAGAATCATGGGTTTTCATCTTTCCAACAGTCCTAAAACTAATCACATGTGATGTACGGTTCTGTCACAACAAAACTAAAACAAATATCAGCTTCAGGTTGTCATATTTCATCAACATCACATGACTCTGTCCCGGTAACACCTGGTCGCACCTGGACATGTGTTGTTTATACTTTGTTTACAATTTTTGGTAAAATAAAGACAAAATTCAGCTTTCTGTTTTTATTTATTGACGGCATTACTGCGTCGTACTGCACAGAAGACATTCCTCAGTTCTGTGGTCCAAGGCTTTATGGTGAAGAAGGAGCCCACGGTGAGGGGAACGGGACCGGAGCACAACATGAGGAGTTCAGAGAATTCAGAAACGAGGAGTTTGTGATTGACTTAAATATTTTCTACATTTGAAGCATTCTTTAGGTATCTGGCAGCTTGTCCAGTCCAGGAGTTGTCCTTTAATAGCTGCCACCTTGTTCAGCTGCCTCAGGATCATCCTTTATGTCTCAGCTGAACCCAGCAGCGTAAACCTGAACCTCCTCATCCAGGTGTGTGTCGTCTGCAGACTGCATGTTACAGCCAGACCACCAAACCTGACTCCGTTTCTGTGTTTGATGGTTTGCTGAATCAGATTTTGACAAAAAAGTTATTCAAGAGGTAATTTGGCAGAGAATTAAAACTAAAACACACACAGACACAGAAAACGTCTTCGCTTTGTGTCTGAACACATCGACACAGCTGACACTCCACGATGTGTGGACCCAGGGGCAAAACAAAAGCCCTGACTGCTGTGATGACGAGTACAAATGTCTATGCGGTGCAGTGCAGCAGGAACTCACCGGCCTCCAGCATCTTGCTGCCATCTGGGAGCAGGTTGAGCAGCACAGACAGCCGGTTCCACAGGCTCTGAGAACTCTGCAGACAGAACCGCTGATCAGCTGGTGACACACTAAAACGTCAATGTTTCACAGAGAAAGCAGTAAATCTCACCTGTGCACACATGAGGATAATATCCGTGTTTGTCCTCAGCCAATCAACGAAGACCTTCACCACCTGGATCAAGCCCTGATTGGTCAGGATCTCCAGCTTCTCCAGGAGGGTTTTCTCACTGTGTGCTGACTGAGTGCTGTGCTGACTGCCCTCCGAATCAGAGTCCAAGTCTGGAGAATGCGGTGACACAGAAACTGAGCCAAAACACAGCTTTGATTTCAACGGAACTACATTTTGAATTCTTTGAGAATATTTCTTTAAAAAGGAACAAAAGTACAAGAAAACGTTCAATAAGTTGGGAAAAAGTGAACAAGAACATTTGAAATGCAAATCACCGTTCTCATTGGTTCCGTTGGCCGTCCCAGGGTTCATGTCACAGGGCGACTCCCCGGGAGGAGGAGGGGTCTCCTGGGAGGGCGGAGCAGAGGTGTCGGTGGGTGTGGGGATGCTGGAGGAAGCTGAGGCTTGAGGCCTGAGCAGCATGTTGCTGAAGGTCGGCGCCAGGCGGAAGCAGCGCTTTGCCTGGAAGAGCTGAGAAGACATGGCCTGGAGGTTACTGCTGATGCTGGCGTCGCTGGGCGCCAGCGGCCCGTTGGTGGCTGGAGGCGTATCCCCGTCCCTCTCTCCTCCTTCTTCCTTTGGCTGGTCTTCCTCTTCCTCTTCGTCCTGGTGCTCCCGAGCCTGACCCTCCAGGTTGTCCGAGTTTTCCGTGTCCTCCATGTCTTCCAGGTCTGAGCGAGACTCTTGGCTGTTCATGTCTGAATCGGTCTCTACATCAAATGCCGTTCCACCTTCCTCCTCCTCCTCCTCCTCCTCTGAGCCACTGCCCCAGCTGCCCTCCTCACCCAGCGGGTCTTTCTTCGCCTCCTTCCTGACAGATGAAGGATTCAGCGGGGTTTCCGTCGTGGTCCCACCCGTTAAATCAGCATGGCCCCTCCTCTCCTCATCTTCCTCTTCATCCTCTTCGCTCTCGAAGCCTTCGCTCAGGTCGCTCTCGTCCTCTCCTCGGCCATCTTTGCGAGCACAGCGGCGACGGCGGAGTCGAGACAGGCGGGTGTACTTCTTCTTCTGCCTCTGTTTCTCCTCCTCCATCTTGCGCTGTTCTTCCACACTGCTGTGCTTTTTGGCGCCGACCCGCTCGCAGCCGTCTTCATCCTTGTCCTCCTCGTCCTCCTGCTCCAGGGACCCGTTCTGCAGAGGCCTTTCATCCGAGTGATCCGTCGGTGGAACTGACGAATCCCTCATGTCCAGGTCATCTGGATAAAACAAGAAGGATGTGCTGCCTGTTTCATTTTCATTCAGGCTGCTTTTCAAAGATATTTCACTTCTAACAACATCTTTCTCTAAACAAATGAAACGTTCTCCGGTGGGTTATTGCTGGAAGAGCAAATCAGACAGATTGAATAAATGTGCTTAACTTAAAATTGCTCCTGACATCGAAGCAAGTCAAGATGTAAGGAGGTAAATACGTCGTAATAGGGCTGAAACTTCACATATTGCTTTCCCAAAAGATGTGCACTTCAAATCACAGCCACTTAAATCCTGAAAGATGTTGCTGATCAGGAGAAACTGAGACTGACAGATCGGTCCGTACAGCTGACATTGGCTGAGACGTTCTCTGTGCTGTGCTGATTTATGAGGTTTTATTAGCTGCAGAGAAATAACCTGCACTTGTGTGCCTTTTCTGCTTTATATGCACATGAAAAGAGGGATTCTGTCTCTCACCTGCAGCATCAGTGTGAAGTGGAGGCACCTGGCTCTCCGTTTCCTCCAGTTCAGCCTGCAGTCGGATGTTGACGTGGTTTACCAGGTGGGAGAAGAGGGCCAGCGTGAAAGCTATGGACGCGCTGTACTGCTTCGATCCTAGAGACAGAAGAACATTTGTTATAATACAAAACAAGCTCCTGATGATACTTTTACCTACATCCATCCATAATCTCTACACCTTCACCCTCACTAGGGTCATGGGGGGCGGAGCCTATCCCAGCTGACTCAGGGTGAAGGCAGGTTCACCTGGACAGGTAACCAGTCTATCACAGGGCTACACTTAGAGACAGACAACCAAGCACACTCACATTCACACCTACGGACAATTTACAATCACCAATTAACCTCAGCATGTTTCTGGACTGTGGGAGGAAGCCGGAGAACCCGGAGAGAACCCACGCTGCACGGGGAGAACATGGAGACTCCACGCAGAAAGATCCCGGGTGTCCTCACCGGGACGTGAACCGGCGACCTTCTAGCTGTGAGGCCACACCTTGCAGCCCCACTGCAGTCTATCCTGATGATGCTTTTACCGAAATATGATTTGTTTTCTATTTGCATTTTTAAAACTGAAAGCTCGTGTCCACATTTCATGATCAATGCAGCGGTTGTGGGAACAGCTCTGGTTAGTTTTATGCTCAGCAACCCCTAAAACAAAACGACGCCTGGCTGCTGTCTTCTGCTAATTACTCTAATCTGCCCTGATGAGGACAGCCAGGCCCTCTGAGGACGATAATGACATGAAAGCAGAGTTTTTAAAAGGACATGATGAAGAGCTGTTCTGGATTACTGTCATAACAAACTATGTCAATAATTTTAGAAATCCCAAAACAGCAAAATACACACCAGCCCTGAGAAGACACAACACTGACCTCCTCTCTTCAGGCTGTGCACCACCATCAGACATGTGACCACCATCTTGAAGATGAGGGTGTCAGGCAGTACAGGACAGGAGCTGTCAGCGTGCTGCTGCTGCTGCTGCTGCTCCTCGTCTTCCTCGCTGGGCGAGTGGTGGGCGCCGCCGTGTGTTGGGGGCGGCAGGTAGAACAGGACCAGGTTGAAGTCCTCCAGCACCGACTGACACAGGGAGGTCAGCTCCGTCTCCATCAGACTGGACACAGAGGAGCGAAAGCAACAGAATAAATGAAGGATGTTCTTTAAATGAATGTAGACACAATCCAGCAAAGTCCAGGCATGACACCAGCAGCTGAGAGGAAAACAAAGCCAGGCTCTGTTTGTCGTTTTGTGATTCCTACTTGCTGATTTGGCAGCAAAGACTGAAATCATCCTGTTGTGTCCCCTGGATACACAGAAAATCTGACTTTAATCACTGCTGCAGCTAAAGTGTTGGACATGACAGAGTACTGCTGAAATCAATGAGAGAAAATCTTGGTTGTCTAAAACTGTAGCTAGTGTCCAACCAGTTTATTCGCTGAGAGGGAAAAACAACCTGCAAGTTGTCCTCAGAAGAACTCAGTCACGCTACCTGCTAGCCTAGTTAACCTCAACACATTATAAACTAACAGAAAGACAGTGTTGAAGCAAATTTAGAATCATTTGAACCTGCTTATTTTATACTGAAAGCAGAGCAGTGTGCACCTGCCCACATTCACATGATTAAAACAATAACTAAACTCTACCAACTGGTGATCCCAGAACAGCAGCTATGGAGGAACAGAACAAGTCATCCGACTGGACGCTGCGCTATCTGGGTTGAACGAAAGCATCTCAACTGACCAATGAACAACCTGACCTGGAGAACACAGGCCTACTGCAGACACACAGGAAGTCATTAGAAATAAATGAAACCACAGTGGAGGACCACTGTGATGCAGCACGAGCTCTGACCTGTTCTTGGGCTGCAGCAGGCTCTGGAGGTACATGAAGCTCACCAGGAGGCGCTTGATGTCTTTGGATCTGCGGAAAATAATGGTGATGATCAATTATGGGTTAAACTTAGCCACAATACATCCATCCATCATCTCTACACCTTTATCCTCACTAGGGTCATGGGGGGCTGGAGTCTATCCCAGCTGACTCAGGGTGAAGGCAGGTTCACCTGGACAGGTAACCAGTCTATCACAGGGCTACACTTAGAGACAGACAACCAAGCACACTCACATTCACACCTACGGACAATTTACAATCACCAATTAACCTCAGCATGTTTCTGGACTGTGGGAGGAAGCCGGAGAACCCGGAGAGAACCCACGCTGCACGGGGAGAACATGGAGACTCCACGCAGGAAGATCCCGGGTGTCCTCACCGGGACGCCAACCGGTGACCTTCTAGCTATGAGGCGATGGTGCTAACCACTGAGCACCTGCAGCCCATTTATGAATATAGGTTTTCTTTTTAGTAATTGTTTATTCAAGAAAAAAACAGACAGGTTTAAATTTAATACACGCTTCATAATTATTACTGCCTAATTTTTGAAAATGTGATGGAAAATCAATAGAAATATTCATTCATAAATTCCTCTTGTCTTTTTACATTTTTGTGGCAGCATGTAGCTATAACTACTCCTGGTATGATAACAAATAAAATCACCATGAGCTCAGCCTAGAAAACCAGTAGAACATGGATGTAGGGAGCATCACACCACCTTGCAGCCACAACACACAGTCTGTTTATTACTTCCAAGTATGAGACAAACTGTGGCAAAAGAACATTTTTAATTCACACAGTGGATATTAAAGACACCTCTCTTTGTCTGGGATAATATATTAAACACATATTTAACTAATTAAATGTGCAGATTTCCTACATTATCATCAATATCAGCTCAGAACATCTGAGCTGCATCAGACTGTACAGGTGTACCTATCAAACAGGACACTGATATGGTCCAAAGCGGTCGCTGGTTGTTTATGTAAATGAAACAGAAGCAGTGTTGTTTTCTGTCCAGGTGGCAGAAGAATTCGTTAAGCCTCTTTGCTTCGCCGGCCTCTGAAGAGCTTATTTAACATTCTTCATTTGTGTTTATATTTGTCTTTTATTCCAACCGAATCCTGTAACTTTTGTTGCATTCAACAATCTAATTACCCCACAGGGATCGTCAATCATCTCATCTCATCTGCAGAGAGATGCTGCTTTATCCCACCAGAGGTTCGAGCGCCTTTGTGATTGAGACGGCGAGCGCACACCTCGTTAATTACGTGAACCCCCAGCAGTCAGCTGGGACTAGATTAAAATTGCTCTGGGATGTTCGGCAGACTGAAGTCAAAATGTTTTCTTTATTTTAAATGGATTTTCACCAAAACAAGCTGATGAAGATCATCAGTAACACCACTTAAAGTATGAACCAACAGAAGTGAGACAAATAAAAATGTCAAAGGCTGGAACAATAAAATCTAACCCACTCATAGTAAACGATTCAAACGACCTGGAAATCGGCTGATTGCTGATTAGGAACAGTTTACTGTGGTTTCAGGAAGTGGACAGAAATCCTCCTCACCTTTGCCGAGATGGAGACAGCTTCTTCATTTCCTGCTTCTTCACCTGGTGGTACATCTTGGCAGCTTTGTCAAACAGGCGCTTGAGGTTGCCATAGGCGCCCTCAAAAGGAGCATCTGATTGGATGCTGAGCACAGACAGAACATCTGTCAGGACTTAACAACAACTGGCTAAACTTGTGACACGTCCTGTAACTTCAACATGTCCCTCACCAGCGTAGGTAGTAGTAGGTTGCTTCAACGTTGTAGAACTTGCTGCCTGCCAGTGTGCCCAGTTGGTTAAAAGGCATTCCTGCATACAGACAGGAGGATGAACATTTATGTTTGGAGGTAATGTGATGTGGACTGAGAATCACTATGTTTTTTGTCAGATCTGTTAAAATAAAGATGATGCACCAAAATATTACAGTGCAACACGTCAATATATGGAGGCAAAGTAGCTGCAATATGCAGCTTTTTATGAAACATCCTCTTATCATTTAGGAATCTATACATTTAAAGCATAAACAGACGTAATTATTCCGTATAACAGGTATTTAGCTGCCTCTAGTTGCTTTGAAATGAACTGCTCATGCTATCAAGAAACAGTTTGACATGTTTGCTACCTTTAGACAGAGCCAGATGAGCTGTTTAACCACATGTTCAGCCTTTGTGCTAAGCTAAGCTAAGCTAAGCTAAGCAGCTGCTGCACATGCTATTCACCGTACAGGATGTGAAAGTGGCATTAAAAAAACAAAAATGTAACTTTAAGTAATGTTTGAACACACAGCGTATTTGCTCTCTTCACACAATAATATGATAGCAGTAAAAATCAACAGGATCAAACATTTTTATTTAAATCTTTAACTCAGCTATTTAGAGGCAGCTCGTCCTCTTTGCCTTCAGTATGTTGTGTATGACCAGAGAAAAAGCAGAGTAACCCAGTGTTCTGTATATATTCTACAGTTACTCACCTACGTGGGGCATGACCGATAGGGCCTGATGGTAAAACCTCTCTGCCAGCTGCTCAGCCTCCACTCCTGCAAGTTCGTTCTGGTAGCGCGCTGAAGAGAACGTTAAAACATCAAACAGAACATGAACAACAAAAATAGCGACAAATATAAACACAGTGGTGACTCGATGACCCGACACTAAATGTAAAACCTTCTTCTATGTCGGATATCAAGGCTGTCGGATTGTCCAGACGGAGGTCCAGATACGAGGAGGGCTTGATGCTGGAAGGCTCATTAGTTGTTCATTATTGTTCATAGTTGTTATAATAACTAGTAGGGCTGGTCCCAATAGAACTTTCTGCTCTCTGGATATTCAGGCCCAATTAATGATGAATATCAGGATATTCGTCCCGGTCGGGGGACACTTCCACCCCGGGGCAGCGCTCTGACGGGGTGGAAGTGTCCAGAACACACAGGCAGTACTTGGCTGCTGATGCTAGTTTAGTTAGCGCTCACACTTCTGTTTCCTCCATCGGTGGCGGCGGGGGAGTGGCAGATACGCTCCACTGTTACCATCCATGTTTACTTCCATAAACACTGAGCACGCTCGCTGCGTGTGACGTCGTCGTGTCCTCTTCTGCGCATGCGGGACACTTTTGGCTCGTATGAAGTTCACACAGCAGATCACATACAAGTCGCATTGAAGTGGAAACGTGAAGGAAGTCACAAAGAAATCCTCATTGAGCATCAAGTCCTGCAGTGTGAACGTAGCCAATCTGTGGGATTGTTCAGTCAGATAATACGCCGTCATCCTGATTGGTGACATTAAATGTCATGTCGGAGTCACAATCCAAGGCTGTCGCTATGTTAAGGCTGTTTTTATGGGTTCTGTTGGTTTTTCCTACAAACCTGTCGGACAGCAGGTTTAGGATTGTTAAGGGTCGATCATCGAGTCATGACTGTATTTATAAAACTGTGTGCACCGTATCATTCATCTCTGAAATGTCATAATACAAAAACTTGCTGATCTATAAACACGGATCTACACGGAGCAGACAGCAGCACGTTTGTCCAAAACAGAATAACGTCTCAATCAATGCACCGATGTCTCTGTATCACATGAACCTACCAAACAGCCTCCTGCCAATTATTCTATAGACCGAAGCCAGATTTTCCCACGCTGAATGACACACACATGCTGTCTCACACTTCCACGAGCTGGTGGAGAGCTGAATTCATGACATGTTCTGTTATCATGTTATTACCTAGATCTCCAAGGTAGACCAGACAGCGATGACAGGCCATCTGGGCCCACTCCATCTCTTTGGGGCTGGCTGACACTGGTTTCTTTCGGCCTGTTGAGAACAATTACACAATGCATTTAAAAAAACAAAAAACAAAACATTTCAAGCATTTAGCCAATGCACTTACCCGAAATGACTTGAAGTTACATAACAACAGAACTTAGCAGAGCTTAGAGTCCAACACAGCATTAGGATCAGAGCAGCAGAGGCTGATACTACTTGAAGCACGACTTCTCAGACAGGAGTGCTTTGTTTATGTTGGGCCTGTTTACTGGTCATATTGTTGAGATAATACAGACGGGATTATGGAGCGCATTTAGCTGACTGCCAGAGGTGTAGCGCCTCTGATACCATCTTGTCCGTGCAAATTTAATCCATGCAGGGCATTTGCAAAAACGGCAGAGTATTGAACCACAGAGAAGAAGGCAAGGCCCTGTTAGGCGCTGGAGGAGTGCAGGCTGTACAGCGCCACCACCTGGGTGGGCGGGGCTACACCTGTCTGCTGCTGAGCATCCACTGAACTGGCACCTGTCCATCTGCATAGTGCAGGAATTATTTATTCATTATTATTTAGTTGTTGTTGTACTTTGACATTTAAAAATCTTTCACTCTCAGTTCTACTACATTCCTGCTCATGTGCAAATTAAAACTAGCCTTGATCACAGTGCAGCTCCTAGTGGACAAATAAAACCAAAAGATAAACCAACAGAGCAGCTTTTACTTCAGCGTCCTGCACTACCGTAAAGCGCTGCCGTACAGAACGGATGGTGGACGAGGACGGACAGTCACTGAGGTGATTCTTCTTGGACTTCATGCATTTATCACACTGCAGTTTGAGGTGTTTTTTTTTTTTCTGGACTGCAGATGCAATATCCAGGAAAGTCTTTGCAGAGACCACCGCTGCCGGGGCGCAGCAGCATTAGGGCTCCAAGAAGTGATGATATGCAGCCAAATATTTTATAAGTAAAGCATGCATTTTAAATGTCACCGTAGTAGTCAGTCATGTTCATTTAATCGCACACAGCAGGAATCGTGATCAAGGTTATTATTAAAATAACTGTGCAGCCCTAGTTCACACGTTTTTATTATTTGGAGAGTGAGTCACTCCACTGAGCGCATTTTAATATCAGCTGTAAAGGACGAGGGTCATTAAAACTAAAAAACATACTGCTGAAGCCATCTGACTTGTCTTCAAAGGAACAGTAGAGGCTGTATTTATAACACATCTATACGCACAACACCAGGATCCTCACACCGAACCAGTTACACTCAATCCAGCCATCACTACTTTTACTTCTTGACCTGGATCTGTGTGTGTGTGTGTGTGTGTGTGTGTGTGTGTGTGTGTGTGTGTGTGTGAGTTTGTGCTTGCAGGTCTGACCGATGAGTGGATCTGTGACGTGGGTCCAGTCGATGCAGTCCTGCAGCTCCAGCTGATAATGCGACTGGATGTAGAGCAGAAGGTGTTGGTAGAAACCCACGCCGGCGATCAGGTGTGTTCTGTAGGCGCACTCCAGAGCACTGCGACTGTGGATGTGCTGCAGCGGAAGAAAGACGAGTGGGAAAAGGCTAAAGCAGAAGAGCGATAATAAACACGACCCACAGAGCAGCTGTGAAGGCTTCTGTAGTTTCCAGTGTAAAACTAAAGTATGCTCTACATGCACACAGATGACAAGCAATTAAAAAATAAGCAACAAACCGCTGCTGGAAAACATGATATTAAAATAGTATGACCAAAAAGTTGTGTTTAAAGAAGATAAATCATAAATTAGAAAAATCTCTCATGATTTAAACTAGTTAAACTGATTAAAATCATTATAAAAACATTTTTATACCAAAAAAAAACCAAAGACAAGAAACGATGCGGCTGTGATAAACGCCGTTACTTCTTGGTTCTGTACTTGTGCTGGTCCAATAACAGAGCAAAGGGCCGTTAGTGCCATTTTCAGACGTCTGATTTCCAATGGGACTGCCCATGCATGACATTTGCCATTTTGTGGTCACTGGCATGGCCACTAAATGGCATGACAGAGCTGACCTTTCAGTGAAAGCCAGCTAACAGGAGAAAAACGAGCTGGCTTAACACATGCAGGGAGGCATCTTTCCCACAGCTGCAGGGCCATTTACCTTCTTGTTGGTCTTGATAACCTGGATGACCTCATAGTAGACCTTCCTCCAGAGCAGCTCCTCAGCCTTACGGCCGTAGTCGACAGGGTGGAGGAACATCAGTTTCACACAAAGCTCTCTTAGCCTGAAAACACAGAAAGAAAAAGAGATGCATACATGGAGGAGGCAGCTGGCTCACCGGTTTGACAAGCGGACCAATGAGTCAACCTGTTCTCACCTGAAGGGCGGGGCTACGCAAGAACCGAAACAACTAAGCATTGATAAATTTCTTGTGCCAAAAAAATCCTGCTTGATGAGCTACTTCTGTAGCAGAGTTCAAAGTAATACTATTCTGACAATCGGTTCATTTACATATCGTAAACTCGGCTGCATGTGTCAGTCATACTGTTTACGGCAGTAGACTGAACATACACTCAGCTTCCAGTCTGTTAAGTACATCCATCTAAAACTGAAGCTGTCCTGCAACAACAACACCAACCTTACAATGCTCAGTTTGTGTTAAAACTGCTTTAGAGGGATATTAAATCAACTGTGAGGCTGCAGTTTGTAGTGCTGTTTGAATTTCCTGTGTTAAACCAGTTACCTGCACTAACTGTACGTCAATAAGGAGAGGTTAAATAACACTAAATGTCTGTTCAACAGCACCACAAACTGCAGCCTACAAGATGATGAACATTATAACCTCCATGAACGTAGACTCTATTGTGGGAATGTTTGATTAAACTGCATGTTTGAGTTTAGAGACCGTGAATTAGACACTAAACATCTGAACACATCGTCACAGGCTCTTTTTTTTTTGGACCCTGCAAAGACAAAGCAGGTGAATCAATAATGAAAATAATCCCTGATTGCAGCCCCACTTTACAAACATCGGTACAGTCCGTACTATTGGACAAAAAGGAATATTTGTGGCATTACTGAAGTGTTTGTCTTTCTAGTCTGTGACAACTCTGCTTCAGAAGCTGCTCACAAGCATTTAGTGAAATCTCAGACCCTTATTCATGTGTGCAGCAAACAGCATGCTTATGTTCATAAAGTTAGACAAGTACATGCTGCACTTCTCATTTTTCCTCCTTTAAAGATGCTCGTCAGCGCTTGCTCTGCCATCCTTCAACACCAGGGAGGATCATTTAATAATATCAGCGAGCACTGCAGCAATAAAGGTGATTAATCAATCGACAGTACAATAATCTATGGCTTTAGCTTGTAAAATATAAATATTTTCTGGTTTCTGTGGTCTTCTAAGATACGAAATAGAATACGTTGGATACTGGTCAGACATTTAGAAATGCCCTCTGTTCACCTCATCGCTCTAACACAGGCGTGTACGTCACTGCCGACGATGACCCTGAAGAAAACACGTTGGTCATTTTAATTAAATACTTCCATGTAGAACCACCAGAATCTGTGTAGCTCTGACCCAATCCTGTTCTGTGTCTCGGATCGTTGTTGTAGGACACGTGCACTTTCTGACATCGTATGGACCAAAAGACTTTGATTAATCCCAAAACCAGTTTCACCCAGCACCTTACCAGAGCTACCAACTAATCTGATTTACATGTAAAAAACAAAACATGACCACAGCTAACACACTAAACTATCCCAAACCGTGTCGATGTGAGTGTACAACTGAACCTGATTCATGGTTCCACTTCTAGAGACAGACACTGATACGAATACGTCTGCACACGAGTTGTAGTTTCAGTGATTATTCTCTTCATTGGCTGTCAGTGAACTACTGGACGTATTTCTTGTTACAGTAGTGACGATGCATGACCAGGTGACATTTTAAAACATCTTATTTGTCCAACTACCAGGATCAAAACTCAAGAACATTCACTGTTTTACCACACATGACAAAGTTAAATTGTGAAAGGAGACGTCCAGTGTCTATAATTAAAAAACTACACAATTCTTCAACAATCACAAGAGCTGCATATTAATTTTCAGTCCAGCTGATTAGCTGGCTGATCATTTCAGCTCCACGTGGAGACCTGAGCATGCTGAGGGCACATCAAGCTGACTTTAAGGTCTGCATGAATAAACTCCCAAAGAAGACACTAAGCACGATGAGATGCCATTTCCTCTGCCTCTGTCTCTGCAGATCATCTCTCTATCTCATATTTATCTCCAATGTCCTCTTACTCATGATGGATTCAGGTACAGTCAGGACACAGAAGATCAGACCAACACTTGAGCTTACACAGATGCTACAGGGTCAATCCCAGTGGAAAAAACCAGCATGGCAGAGAATCATGACATACACTAGACAACTAGCCAGACCAGATAATACTCTGATTACATGGAGCCAGTACAGGTGAAATTACTGCCTCCTTGATTCACACACGCTGTTGGGACAGGTGGACGTACTTGTTGCGAAGGCTGATGTTCTCCGGCTTGAAGACCTCTCTGTAGGACGATTTGCTGCCGATGATGACATCCAGCTTGTGCACAGACTCCACCACAGCCCTGGGCAGCGTTTGGAAACAGAAAGCATCAGCAAGGGGACAAGCTGCAAGCTACACATCAGCTAGCTGATAATAGGTGTCAGGTGAAACCAGAACAGATATATGGAACTAAAATATAAACATAGCATGTCATATTAAATTCAGTTCCATTCATTCTGTTTCACATAAAGTAATAAATACTATGACCTTATGTGAAACAGATGTCATGAAACCACCATATCGTAATAATAACAGGCAGCCAGGGAGCGGGTCATGGACCAGAAACCACAAGTCAGCAGCGAGTCACACGTCTGCGGCGGTAAATGAGGTTTCAATGCTGCTCCACTCTTCCTACAGGGCTCGGTGAAGCTGGTGGACATTTGGGGGGACAAAATCATGTTGTTCATCATCTAGAGCTTTCTGAAACGATGTCCTAAACGACAAATGATGGAGACGTGGACATTCAGGTGCCCGGCCACGGCCATAACAGGCACACCAGCAGCCCATCCTGGTCTCTCTCTTGTCATGTGTGACATCATCTTACTAGAATAAAACTGCATTTTAAGGCGGTCTTTTGTAGGTACTGGCCACAGGAGAGTCTGTCACACTATCTGGTCATTGTTCTTTAGAGCCACACCTGACGAGGATTAACTCACTGGTCAGGAATTTATTACCGATTAAACACTTTTGCACATAGTTAGCTAAATCTCTAACCCCGACAGCAGAAATGGGATTTGAAACTTTATCTCTGAATCAGAACAGAAGGTCATCTGCATGGTGCGTGTCCATGTCTGTCCACTGGCTGTCACACGAGCAGCCAGCAGCCCTTTGTGTGTTTCACTTCTCCAACAAAAGCAGGACTGAGACGTGCAGCTCCTTAAAGCTGATCAGCCACCACGAGCTGCACTGAGTCACACAACGATGAGTCAAATTTAGCTGCTGTGACACTGACGAGCGAGCAGACATGTCGGGATACTCAAAGTCGTGACAAGTGAATCGGTGAATAGTTAGCTAGACCCTCTGCTGTGACAGCAAGCACTGATTGGCTAGCGCTAAGCTAGCCAGCACAATAACGTTCAATTAGCACCTCGGTTAGCTCGACAAAAACGGCCTCGTCAAGGTACCTGTAAAGCCGCTTGATGAGAAGGACTTTCGCCTCTGGCTCGCTGTCCTGCCCCGGTCCACTCATATTAGCGACAACCCAGATGTTTGATCACACGCTCCCGCGTTTCGTCGCCGTTTCCTTCCACCCTGTCGTCGCACAGTTGTCACGGCTCCTCGGGTTTGCTCCCCGGCAGTGACAGCCGTGTTGATAGCCAGCTAGCGCTAGCTAACACAGTAGCCTTAGCTTTCCTTCTCTTCCCACCGAGTCTCTTTCGTTTCTCGTGTCCTTTGGCAAAACCCCCTCTACCCATCCGTTCTGAAAACCGGGTAGGAGGGGGTGCCCGGTTAGCTGCGCTCTTCCCGGTCAGCTAAAACGCTCTGTTATGCCTCTTGTGTTGTTCCCCGTTCCAGCCATTGCTACGAAGGCGGCCATTTTTCCTATCAGGCTGTGACCGCCTGAGTACCGCGAGACTACAGCACATACTCACGAGATTACGTCTGGCGGTTGCCAGACAGTTTACAAACCCCCCATTTCCGATCATCTGGAAAAATCCTGCAATTTAGAAATTCAGAATATAAATGAACTGCAGATGAAAAAGAAACACCAAAATGAATTTAATCTAATTATGACAGAGTGCCTGTAACAGAGCTGATGAAAGCGGTGCATCGTGCTGATGTTTGGAGAGAGGGACACATCTTCACTTTCTGTGTTGGTTTGGTTCTCTGTGGTGAATAATTACAGTAGGATGTCCTCTCCCCATATGACAGTGTTCCCCCACTAGCTTCGCATGTGTTATTTGAACTCACCTCTTTCATGTCGTCCCTCAGCCTGCTATTAATGAAGCTGCAAAGTGAGCGCATGTGACTTGAAAGAATCGATTCATAACATACAAATCTGACCAAGCAAATACACAACGGTGCAGGTTTTTAAAAGTCCTTCTCCAGTCATTAATTAGGCCCCAAGAAACTAGTCTCCATGTATCAAAGAAACATATTTGATTTGTTTCCTCGTCCTTTCTTTAGAGTGTGCAGATCTGGGCCTCGATCTTACATGTCCTCTATCGCTGCAGCTCGAACACACCAGCTTCTTTACAACTTTAATCATAGTAAAACTGCTCTGTGCTACATAATGGTGAAATCAGCCCTAATACTGGAGCGTGTTTGAACCGTAAACTGACTCTGAAGAAGAACGATGCTGAAAGTCCCACCCTGCAGGTTGACAGGAAGGTTAGTGCAGTGTGTTAAATGAAACACTGGAAATGTGGATCTGTGTTTCTGAGACTGTCATCGGTACACTGCACGTCAAGGTGGACATGATCAGCCATGGTGTGGAGCACTTACTTCACTCATGATGAGTCTTATAGAATATGAGAAACAGTATATGGATCTCTTCCTGCGTGGAGTCTCCATGTTCTCCCCGTGCAGCGTGGGTTCTCTCTGGGTTCTCCGGCTTCCTCCCACAGTCCAGAAACATGCTGAGGTTAATTGGTGATTGTAAATTGTCTGTAGGTGTGAATGTGAGTGTGCTTGGTTGTCTGTCTCTAAGTGTAGCCCTGTGATAGACTGGTTACCTGTCCAGGTGAACCTGCCTTCACCCTGAGTCAGCTGGGATAGACTCCGCCCCCCATGACCCTGGTGAGGATTAAGGTGTAGAGATGATGATGGATGGACGGTGTGGGTATGCAGATGGCTTGACTGACACAACCCTCCATCTAATGATAACTTTATTTTCTGTCCCCTTCTTGTTAGAACATTTTGATGACTTCCAATAATTTCCTGCACAAGTTCAGGCGGCATAACCGAGCTAGAGTCTAATCAGTCAGAAAAAAAAGAAAGCACATGCTGTGCAGAAGCTTTAATAATTCTTTGCTGACTTCAGGCATCTAAACGAGACATGAAGAAGAATTCTTTCCATGCCTCATGAAACATTTTCCCCCGCTATGAGTCCCCAGGCTACGTATGCAAATGACCTGATAGCTGTGTCACAAACCACAGGTCCTTCCAGCTCCCAGTTTAGAATTACATTATTTGCATGCCTTCCTAGTCCTGTGCTCACTACAAAGGGCACAGGGCTGATCAAAAACTGCTGCTAACGGTGGCAGAATCAGGTTTATTAATAGAAGAGAATGCAGCTCTGTTGCTGTAATTCTCACCGGTTGCCAATAGAGGTCTACAAAGATTGTAAATTATTTGAACCCCCTATAAATGTCACAGAGAGATGCTTGCTTCTGTAATTTTTTATGTTTTTATGTATCTCCTGACTGTGGATGATGCTGTGATGACAGACGATGAAGGAGGGGCTGACTGAAGGATGTGAACCATTTGCTGGGGAGAGAAAGTCGGCTTTATTTGATGGGAGGTGCAGGATTCTTCACTCGGTTAGTGGATGTGTATGCATGCCTGGAACTAGGAGAATGAAAATACACACTCTGGCATATTTTAACAGGCACATAGTTTGACATCACACATTTTTAAAAAATCTTTGTGGTGTAGATTTTTCTCAGTGTAACCTGGCAGAATAAATGCAGGAATATATCTGATACTCAGGTGTGGAGTAAGCTGAGATGGAAGTCTCTGCTCTGTTCTGTTTACACAGCATGAACCGTCTATTGCTCCTCCATTGTGTGCTGCTTTTTTTCTGCTCTGTCCAAAGTCAGAAGTTGCCAACCCCCTGAGGAACCGCAGGCGATTAAGTGTAGGAGGATGAGGATAATTACAAGCTTGCTATATTCAGTCGAGTCCCCAGCTCCCAGATCCCGCCTGCCATCCTCATTCCCTGCTCCTCGGATGGGGAGGATGTGAGGAAATGATCTGCTCACCAAGAACCACAGTCCTGAGCAGCTGAACGAAACGCAGACGATGCAATCACGAGCTGCAAGAACTTCCATGTGAGCTCATCTTATATTTAAAAACACGAGAGTGAATGAGCCGATTAATCTGAAGATGAAAATAAATCTCTGACTTGACTTTCTAATCATTTTAAATTAAGCTTTTTAAAGGTACGATTATTAAAGCACATGAGCAGCCAAACAGTGATCCACATGGAGCAGTCGGGTATCTGGTTACTGTTCAGTTTTTAAGTGTTTATTTATTTTATTGCATCAAATTTGAACTGATTTAGTTCAACACAAAGTACTTGTGTTGTTGCCACAGCAAACAGCTTGTGTGAAATGTCCACGATTGAACTGATTAAATCCAAAGTGTTGTTTTAGTCCATTATGTTGTAAATAGTCATCAATTAAACCATTAAGTAATCAGCTGATGATCAGTTGAAAGTTTCCTGACAACAACTTTCAATAAAAGAGTTGTTTAACGAGCAGTGATGTTCAACATTTATCGGTTCCACGTTCTTAATTTGGGCTGCAGGTGTCTCGGTGGTTAGCACCGTTAGCGCCTCACAGCTAGAAGGTCACCGGTTGGCGTCCCGGTGAGGACACCCGGGATCTTCCTGCGTGGAGTCTCCATGTTCTCCCCGTGCAGCGTGGGTTCTCTCCGGGTTCTCCGGCTTCCTCCCACAGTCCAGAAACATGCTGAGGTTAATTGGTGATTGTAAATTGTCCGTAGGTGTGAATGTGAGTGTGCTTGGTTGTCTGTCTCTAAGTGTAGCCCTGTGATAGACTGGTTACCTGTCCAGGTGAACCTGCCTTCACCCTGAGTCAGCTGGGATAGGCTCCGCCCCCCATAGTGAGGATGAAGGTGTAGAGATGATGGATGTTCGTAATTTTCTAATTTTTTCCCCCTTTATAAAGTTTGTAATTAAATATTTTGAGTTTTGGTTTTCTAATCGTACTAAAATAGTTTTTCAGTGATGCCACTTTGAGAAATTAGAATAAACATTTTTCACCATTTTTTGATATTCTGTAGCCTCAACAATGAATCAGCTAATTTAGAGAATGCCCAACAGGCTAATCAATAATAATCAATAATAATTCTAATAATCAGATGTAGCCCAACATGTTTCAAGGAAGAAAATCAAACCCTGCTTCCAGACAAAATGTGCTTCTTTCACAGATGTTTGATATTTTTGTTCTTGTCGATTAATCCCATAAAAAGGCTGAAGCCGGGTTCGTCCACCTGCCCGTGTCCCTGTGGCACTCAGCACTTATCACGTCGCTTCCTGTCACGGATGTAAACGTGTAAATACAAATGTGACAGGTATATATGTTGTGCTATGCAAAGAAAAGCAGACATAAACACCCAACACTGTAGATGTTCCCCAGCGTCACTCAGATCAGAGTAAAGCTTGTGTTTGTTGGGGACTATTTTCAGCTGCGGATGAACACACATTCAGTGTGAGTGTTTCCGGAAGCAGTTTGAGATGGACTCAAGATGAACTGCAGTGTTTGTGTTCATGGTAATGAAGGAAAACGCCACCCAGTGTGGCTCATTCATGTGTTTTCTGATAGTTGTGGACGACAGGGGAACTCTACGTCAGACAGGGACAGAACATGTCAGGGCTCGGATCCGCAGTTTGGTGTGTTCTTGTGATTAGTTGAGAATAATAAACACAGAACATCACAAGATCCGACCACGGACTCTGAAACGGACTCTGAACGCAGCCAGAGCCAGTGGGTTAAGAACAAAAGCACACGTTTCCACACTGCGTTAAGAATTTAATTATTTGTTTATTTATTAATTTATTTACGTATTTCTATCTCCAGATTCACCCACCCGAAAAATATAAATTCCGGTGTATTCCAAAAAAAATAACAGAAAAAAGACAAAAGGAAAAAAAAGAAAAGGAACAATGGCATCTTCATCAACCGCATCAAAGGAATTAATCAACAAAATAATCAAAGTGGCAATAATTATTATCATTATTACAATAATAATTCAATGATCAGAATATCCACATTCATAACAAATCCATATACAACTGCAATACACTCTTCAACAGCACTCTTCCATTAATATACACAAAATCCCCAAATGTCTGTCCTGTCAAAACAACAATAGAGGAGTTCTGGGGGAGGGGGCTATGGCTTGTCAAGGGGGTATGGAGATGTGTGACCAGCGGCGTTAATGGATCTAAGGTTAGTAAGAGTATAAGGGGGGAGGCACACTTATTTAGTAAGGACCTATACAAAAACAAGCAATGTTAAGTAATGACAGTTTACTTTCATGGAAGGATTTGCCGGTCTACCCGCATCACGAGGTGAGACGCTTCCATGAGAGGCAGAATTTGGGGAACAAAATTTCAAGAAATATAATATAAGGGTTGTCGGAATAAATATATAACTCTGAATGACAACCGTTGCAAACATATACCATAGGAACCTAAAGTGAAAGTCAGATACGCAAGAACTCAAAACAGGTTGAGAAATTTCAAAGAAATGCAAATGGAGTTTTCTGGAAAAAAAAAAAAAGAAAGAAAGAAAAACAAAACAGAAAATTGTCTTAGTCTATATATGTACAAACATTGCTTGGTCACCCAAATCTACTTAGAAAAGCTTTTAGTTGGTCAGAAAATGAGTGCAAGCTTAAGATTATGTGAGTTACTTCTTGTATGAGAGCTTCAAGAATGCAGCTAGAAGTGACAGACCCGGCTGATACTCTAAGTCTGCACACAAAGTGCCTCTGATAGCTGTCAGTACATGTAAAAACCTTTCCATGCCTCAGTATTGGTTACTTGAGAAGACCTATTCATAGAAAGAGAGAGAAACATTAGAGGAAAAAATAACTGTACACTCTGCATATACAAACAAACTGTATATACACATAGACATACCATATATACACATATATCCAGTATATACACAAAAGATTGAGCCAGAACACACACTTATATACAAACACATTCACTCGTTTTAGCAGGACCTCTAACATATCTCTCTCTGTCCTCGTTTGAGTCAAAAGTAGAAATGGCAGGGATTTTCAACTCAGATTGGTGTCAGTGGAGTCCATCCAGAGAAATCAACGGGGAGTTTTACAGCAATTTGACTGCAGAAATGTGGCCACACTGAAACCAAGAGTTTATCCTCTGCTTGGTTAAAAGCCTACAGACAGATAGTCGAAGTGGAGTACAAAACGGTAAGAACGTCCTTATCCAAAGACTGTCACATCGTCCGTAAATGGAGAGCTCCATGGCGATTTTTGGACGAGAAACATCCGCCTGCTTCTCTCTTTCTGTTTTGTTTTTGAACGATTATAACCAAGAGGAAGGAGGGATCAGGTCACAGCAACGTGCACACTGTGGTTAGGGGAGTAGGCGAAACACAAGTCTGTCCCTGTCGTCAGCGTCCTGGAGGGCAACGCGTCTCTCCGCAGGATTGTCTCAGTAAGAAAACTCGGTTCATATAAAATGGATTATTTATGAACTTCCATTAGATAGAGGCATCTATCTATATCAAGAAATAAATATCTGCTCCGGAAGATTTCTGATGAAGAGTTTCTTTTTAAATACTATCGTAAGAATAAGCAGTGTCATCATAGAAATATAAATAAGAACATTCTGTCCGGTTTTTCAAAGTCTTCACTGAAGCAAGAGTTTTGTTCAGAAGCAGTTTCACTTTTTTGAATTAGGCTGTGCATATTTAGTTTCCTTTAAAATCAAAGTCTGAACGGGAGAGCTAGAAACTATGAGTCGACAAAGCGATCGAGTGCGTCTCGAATGGACTGAAGTGGTTAAATAATGCTTTGAGAATCCTAGATGAATAAAGAGCGAGTAGATGAAGAGGAATCAAAGGGTAATTTGAAAAGACTATAAGAGAGAGATAGATAGAAAGAGAGAGAGAGAGAGAGAGAGAGAGAGAGAGGGAAATAAATGCTTTGAAAGTAAATCAGCTTTGACTGAAATTTTAAGAGAAGTCAAGCACCTTTGAAATACATCTTACCCACCCCTCTCTCTCGTTTTGAGCGTCACGCCTTCCTTGGCCTTTGTGTTCCTCCGTTCTGCTGATTGATCAGACTGCATAGCTGTTCTTTGCATGCTCGGCAGGCTAACAAACACCAATATAGGTCCAGCCTACCTTTGATAAGTAAAATAGATCCAACCATGAGGCGTCAAACACATTTAAAAAAAAAAAAAAAAAATCCTTTTATCAAATCAGAGAGAGAGGGCCCAAGTAAAGTGAAAAAAACCCAGCATTTCCTTACATGGTCCGCTGGGGCTCTGCACCATCCCTTGGGCAAAGAGAATGGGACCAATGCCCCAAGTTCTCCCTTTGTCAGCCAATCGCGTCACGAGAGAGGGCTCTGGACATTTGGCCATGCCACCCTGTAGACTGCCGATGGTGCATCAGCCAATTAGGTTCCACATTGTCCTCGATGAAGCTTTGAGAGTGGCTGGGGGGAGAAAAAGAGGGAGACAGAGAGAGAGAAGAAACGGGGGAGGGTGCTTGATCAGGCGCTATTGAAGCACAGCTATTGACCGAGTATCTGCATGGTGGCAGTCTTTCCAAAGCTGGACTCATCTCTTTTCTTTTTATAGTTTTTGTGTTCAGCTCTGAGGCAACTGCTTGTTTACCTGAGTCACTGAGGTATTTTCACAGCAATGTTAATTTCTCAATCACGGATCATCTCACATCTCTAAAAAAAAAAGACACTGATGTTCACAACCGAGCCCGCTTTGGATCCAACATTTATCACACAAGTAATGTCACAAGAGAGAAGTAGCCCTACGTGATGTCCCGGTGGACGTCTGTCCCTGCGTCACACTGCCAGCATTGGTCACATTTGGTGGTTCAACAAGTTAAACATTCACTGGAAGTATGAGTCCAATCTGAGCTAATCTACTGTCGGCCAGTTTGACTCTGATAGGTGACGTGTTCTGTCTACAGAGAACAATGGCGGACACGACGCTGACGTGAAACTCTTCAACTCCTCGTGGTTCAACCTGCACATTTAAACGAGCCGAGTTGTTGCAGAGCGACACCAGTGTGTGAGGCTACAGAGACAAAAAATACAGGTTCACATCCAGACAAACCGTACAACGGACAGTTCATACACAGAATGAAGGAAAATGGATACAAACATTTCAAAGACTCCAGTTTTCAGCCGCTGACACGTGAGAAGAGCTCGTTTCAAAAATACATCAGACAGTGTCTCTAAAATTTACTGTAAATCAAATAGTTTGCATTTGATCTGCTTCAATGCTCCAGATTATGGAAACTACACAAAAAAGTCTGTTTTTAAAAAATCACGTGTGTAATATATTACTATTGGATTAAGAAAGGCTTCGTAAGGTGCATTTGCTCGATGACTAGCTCGTCTACTGGCCGAAGGATGCTCGATATATTTATCCCAGGCACTTCATGGCAGGCTAAGCAAAGCTAAACTGTTGAAAATGGTCTTTCTACACATGTTCAAGAAGGAACAAAGTGTTCCACTGGCAATTTTTTACTGTAAAAAATACTGTGAAATGTACTTCATGCCCAAAAGTAAAAACATCAGTCGTATTTATTTGCACTGAAAACATTAGTTTTGCTGAAAATTGTACGAGTGTCTGAAAAAAAATCACTCCGTTTCTAAATGAGAACACAATGGACCAACATCGTTTTAACTTAAAAAAAAACAACAACAAAAAAACATTCATCCATTTTATTTCATGTTAAAATAATTAAGTAGCACTTTGGGTGTCGGTCTCCACAGACATGAAGCAACCCGTGCAATACTTGATCCATCAAATTTGAGCCTGGTAGCTGCGTTTATTAACTGTAAATAAGAGCAGAGATTGGAGGAGTGCACTTCTAAGGAACAGATATGGAAACCCCATCAGACAGAGGAACACAACAGGATGCACAAAGAACACGGACAGAGACATGTAGAGAACATACGGGGGTGGGGGGGGGATGTCCTGTCAGAGACAAATACCAGCAGAGAGAGAAAAGACGGTGAGTGAGTCATGAGGAGGCAGTGCTATGGCAGACACAGACAGCTGACTTGGAAAATGGCACCATTTGTTTCTGTTTAGCACCAGTTTATCACATATCGGTTCTGAGATTGAGAAGAGAAAAATTGCATGAGCTCAGTCCAAAAACAAGGAGTCCCTTAGATTGAAAAAAGAAAAGGAAAAAAGTTCCCAAAAGTGTCTCCCGTCACTCAAACCTCTATGACGCTCGATCTTGTGTCTTTGAATCTCTGTTTCCAGCCCACACATCAGTCCTCGTGCTAGCAACGCTAACCGGGATCTCCAGCTCTAGTGGAAAACCCTGTTGAAAAACACTCAAAGGCACTAAGAAAGCCAGACCACACCGCCACGTCTGCACCTAAACACATTGCAGCCTGGCGTGTTCAGGGTAGGTATGTTAATGCGTCTACATCCATGGGAGTCAAGGGTCACTATGAGCTGTGGCTGACAGCACTTCTTTGCAAATGGCTACTATAAAGTCTTTGGGGTGCGTGACGCTCTATCGCGTAGCTTGATCCTTACATGTGTTAGTTTCTCATGGAGACAGGCAACGAGTGCACAGAGCAGGTGTTCACATATCGGCTTGTGTGTCAAATGCTTGATAAGGTATCATTATCTTGTCCTGCAAGACTGATCCTATCTGAAGCTCCGTGTGAGTGTCGACAGAACAAGTGTCCGTTGAAGAGCCCTTTGTGTTGTGTGTGATGTGTCTGTACAGTAGCTGTGTGGTTTCTACTCGGCTCCCGCACACTGTTCTTCTCTCTCTTGCCCCGGCAATTAGGATATATTCTTTTCAGAGAATTGTCTTGCTAAATAGGAAAAAAAAGAAAAGACGGGGGACAGTGATTCCCTTTGTGTCATCTCTCTCTGATTTGGCTCAGTGTTGTGTTTGACCTACTCCCCCTTCTTCTGCTATGCCTGTAGTTGCTGTTGCCGTGGTTCCGGTTGCCTGTGAGGTTGTCATGGGGGAGGATGTTTGGTTGCCACGGAGCTCTCCATTCTGACTAGGATGCTGATGAGGAGTGGGCAGAGAGGGAGGGTCTACGGTTTGGGGGAGGACTCCATTGTGGGGCGAGCTGTCAGAGGAAATGCCCAAGGAAGAGACTCTGAGGCCTTGATCGTTGGTTACCGCTCCGTCTCCTCCTCCTCCTCCTCCTCCCCCTCCACCTTCAGTTTTCACACCGGGGTCTGCAGAACCCAGGGAGGAAAGCTGGTCCTCCTAGCGAGATAGAGAGAGAGGGGAGGGGAAAGAGGAGTGGGAGCAGGGGAGAGATGGTCGTAGGAGAGAGGCCATTCAATGAGCGATGGGAGGGTTGTGAGGAGTTTGAGAGGAGATGTTCCAATCAAAGCACATTACATGGCATGTAGAAGAAAAAAAAAAAAAAGTCACATGTTGAAGAGGTGTGAGAGTGTGGGAGGGAGCCAGAACAGTGAGAGAAGGATGGGAAGAGGGAAAAATCACCAGAGAAAGGATGATCATCAACATCGAAAAATAGAAAGAACCGGGTTGGAATGAGCACATGTAAAAGCAACGGTGGAGGCAAAGCGAGTCAGGAAAGTAAAGGACATGTGATCAGGGATGGGAAGAAGCACACAGACAAGAAGGAGAGACACAGAGAGAGGAGAGAGAGAGCCAAATGAGTTACGGGTTGATGCATGACGTACACCAATAGAAATGGCAGCACAGGAAAAAAAGGGACACGGGGAAAGAGGAGATGGAGGGGAATTAAAACTCTGGAGGTCAAAGGATCCTGATCCTCTCGGGATGAGTAGCAACGGGGGTTTGTTGGGGGACAGGCGTCAGGCAAAGTCAGGGAGTCAAGTGAGTTCGCCAATGAGCACAAATCATCTTAAATAAAGTCAATGTGCGTGCTCGCGTCTTAGAAGGAACTCTACAGCTACGGCTTCAAAAACATCTTAGCAGCGCTAACAGTAGCATCAGCTGGTTGCTAACAACATGCAAGAACAGGTCAAGCCACATAGAGGTCAGCGGCAACCTTAAAAAGCAAAACGATGGTGCGTCTTATAGGCTGGCATGAAACCAAACCGCTCAAACTCACCAACCAAACCGTCCAGCCCGAGCCCACGGAGCGGTGGGCGTCCTGGGCCGGAGCTCTTTGATTGGTGGTTCAGTCAGGGTTTGGTTTTGCCGTTTTATTTTACTTACATTGGTACAAATTAACAGCAACGCAACACTAGTTTCAGGATTAGTTTAAGGTCTGTTAGCAAGGCTTCACTCCCAGTCTTGTTCACTGACGTCTGTGTAGGTGCAGTGGGAAGAGAAAACAATCGGGTTATTGTGCCAATAGACAGCTGCATAAGGACTCTATTTATAATGGTGCTGAATGGACCCAAGAGCTACTGCAAGATGGAAGGCACAGTCGTACTATCGGACTGGAGGCCTGCACTACGAAGCCAGGTAACTTTAACTCTGGGTTTTGGGGGCTTTGATGGGGTTTATTGACTTCTACTGCACGCCTAACCTGCCCCAGAGCGGGTTCCAGATCAGTTCTTTGGTCAAACTCGATCTCATGGATGTCGGGACAGTGAGAGGAGAAGATGAACCCTTTGACTTTCCCTAACGAGCCCATATATGAGGTGTCGGCTACCAGGTTCTCCTCTATGCCGTATATTTCTTGCTGTTGGCCTTACGGTGGTATAATAACAGCACACAGGCTGATTAAAGCCCCGTACCGTCCAGTGTCTGCAGTAAACCTACTTACCGGTTTGAATTATGTCTTTATGTTTGGTTTTTATTTGCTCCCAGGACGGCTCGACACCACCGGGGTTGCAGCTGAAAGACGAAGGCTTAAAGTGTTTCACGCCGCCATAAGCACGAGCTACATCTAATTATAGCCGGGTCCTCCCGTGTCTTAACGATGGGCAGTGATAACGATAAGCTAATTAACTCACACATCCACACCGTCTCCGGCTCTCCTTCCTGCTCTGGCTGTAGCAGCTGTGTTGCTTTGAGCTCATATTATACTTTCAAAGTTCTGGTACTGGTTCAGAATCATCACACTGGGTTACAGAAAAAGACTGTTTTGAAGGTGTCTCACATTTGAACTGATTTAGAACATTTTCAACGCTGAATCCAGAAATCTGCTTTTCTGTATCAGGTCAGGTTTTTATTCCAACTAGATTTAAAAAAACCAATTTAACAACAAAACCAAGGCAACTTTTGAAAATAACCAACGAATTAATTTAAGAATTCCCAAAAGAAAACAAAATTTAAAAGAAAAAAATTCACTTTCTAATCCTTTCCATGAGCTAAATGATCCAAAGGTTGATGAACGTAAACATCTGTAAAGGTGAATACCAGTAAACTGAATGTTTCATCAAATCAAAATGTCGACCTCATGGAGCAAAACCAAAGTAATGTTTGGATTCAGCACATTGCAGTTGTCCAAAATCAGCTCAAAACACTTTGACACCAACATGGTGTGGACCAGTGCTATGGTTTGTTCTTCCTGTGAGATCTGTTCAGCTCTGAACTGGTCACCTGGTGCCTCCTTTATATGAACATGCACAGAAACCCTGAGCTGGCCTACCGAGAAGATGTTAACGTTATTGGGTTTAGTGAAACCAGATCCTGACTCTGTTGAACTTGCTTCGTAGTGCAGACCTCCTTCTGAAATATCTCATTCGATTTTTAATGTCTGGCACATTTGCTGTGTGGCGTCTGACTGCAGAGCTCAGATGTACGTTATCAGGCAGGAAAATGTGCTCGTACGACATTAAACAGCAGTTTACATAAAGGAAGTATCGTAACATGAATGGGATGGAGCGCTGCAGAGGGGAAGGACAGGAAAGAGGAGAGATAGTTTGGTCTGCATCCAGTAGAGAAAATGAATCAAAAGATCAAAAGCAAATAATCAGTGGACAGAGTGTGTCTGATGGGTGTGTCCACTGTGAGTGGAGGTGTTTCCATTTCACTTACAAAAAGAGTGAAAAGACGAAAGAGAACCCCGAATTGGATGTGAATTAGCAGGCCTTTTCTCTTCTCAATCAGAACCAAAATGAATGCAAACACTTTCAGTTGCTAACTGGTGCTATGAACAGCTCGGGTATCTGCTGTGGTACAGGCGCTACAGGATGCCAGTAACATGACTCCACCGACACTTGCTTCATTACTCTCCAAACACAACCAACAGTGTGTTTAATATGCATGTGTAGACCACAACACATGTCTATTAAACGCCAAAATCAAGCAGCTGAACAAAGACATGGCAAAATGTTTACTGACATCCTTTTTAACTTACCGAGCTGGCTTCGCTCTTTGTGGGCTGTAGTGTTTGATTACTTGGTGCATTCAATTACAGCTTGGTGTGAGAGTGTTTTTTATGCTAATGAAAATTGCGGTATTGGAGACAGAAACACAAAACACTTAGTGGAGTACTGAAATGTTGGGTGTTGTAGTCAATGATGCAGAGAGAATATCGTACACACAGATTCTTACCCACCTCCTCCAATCTCCAATCACTCCAATTTGAATGGTGGATGTCTACAGAGCAAACCTTAAAGTCTTTCTCACCTCCACGTTTCAAATGAAAACCTGCTGTCAGTGTTGGTTTATTTTTACGGCATTAAAAAATAAAAAGCAACCGCTGTAAAATGCGTGGCTGACCAGGTGAAGAGCTCGAATTTTGACGGAAAACAACAAACAAACAAACAAACAAACAAAAATATAGAAAAGAAAAAGAAACGGTATGCATGTCGCACATCGTCGGACGCACAGTCACAGCTGGCCTGGCCACCATTCACCCAGATAACACACACACAGATACCAGGAACACTGAGAGACACAGAACACACACAGAACAGTAGTCAGTGTTCTCCAGGGAAGGACTGGGTCAGATACGGAGATTTCACATTGTTCCCATTGGTGAGCAGAGGGTGTGCTGGGAGGGATGGAGATGGACGTGGAGGTGTCGAGGAAAGCATGGCGGTAAAACAAAAAGGTGTTTTGGAGGAGAAAAAAAGAAAAAGTGCTCTAAAAAAGAATTAACACAAATATTCCAGCGTTCAGATGAATTTAGCAGCGAGTATGGAAACGCCATGTTCAGGCCCGTTCTCACTGTTCTGTTTTTAAAACCAGCAAACGGGTCGAACATGTTCTCATCGGAGGCCGGTGGAACCATGAGACACCTGGTTGTGTGGAGGTTCCTCTAATGTTCAGATCGTTGGCACATGATTGTCAGTTAATAACAGTTTTGGCTTAAAAATGGTTTAAGATTAAATTCTGGTAGTTTTACTGATTCCTGATTCTTATTTAAAAAATGTGAGCTTCAGGAAATCTGCCTCCTGTGTGTGATGCTGTACACACACTGTAATTTAAAGTTATACTGCTTTCTGATGATTATCGTTAGGATATTTATAGCCGAGTGATGTGACCATTAAATGTGATGATGAGCTGATTTTTACAGAAAAATTAATCGTGTCCATCGATTATTTTGTATTTCTCTGCCAGGTCTCCATACATGCCTTGTTGGCGCCTGCTGTTAGTCTGTCGCTGCTGGTTGTAACTGAACTGTGTGTGTGAACAAAAATAAAGTGTTTTCATCTGCAGAGAGCCTTCTTTGGTCAACATAAAGAGAAAAGGTACTGATTGTGTCTCAGGTAGCTGAAGTCCTTTCAGAGGTTTGTCACAGAACATTTCCAGAGCGACCGGTGGATACGAGGACAGACGTGGTCGCCTTGTGAGGGTGACAATGAAACAGAGCAAAAGTTTCCTCCTGCTCACGTTGTTGTTGTGCAGCTTCACACAATCACTGTGCATAAAGTCTTTGGTCAGAGAAAAACAGACTTTACAGCTGCGAGATGTGCATGTTCAAGACATACAGACGCCAGAAACACATCAAGTCTCAAAGTGGGGTTGCCACGGAGACAAACGTCGTACAAACCCAGGTTCAGTCTAAATGAAACCGGTTCCATGGGTCTGACTGTTTATAAGAAAAGCAAATTCATCACGTGGTTTTATCAGCCACACCTTTCTCCAACCTGCTGACTGTTCCTTATTTTATTACAACAAATCTGTTCTTAAACGCCTCTTCTTTATGTTAGCAGCTCAGCTAAATCCGCTATCTGCTAATAAACTACCGACAGACTGCTTCTGGTCTGACGCTGATCTGTGCACATGCAGAGCGAGCAGCGTTCTCATTAGGCAGCGGTGCATAAATTAGCCACCGAGCTCTTTCTCCAACTTCTTACAATTATTGTTTTGCAATCTTGGGTTTAATGGCTGTTTAAAGGGTGCTCCCAGAATCCTCTTTGCTTACATTTCTCCACAACTTATAAAAACCAAAACCTCCGAACGCATCACTGCAAAACACTTTGAGCTTCTGGCTGCTCCACGGCGCCACAGACCAGTCCTATGGTCCAGACCAGTCCTATGATCCAGACCAGTCCTATGGTCCAGACCAGTCCTATGATCCAGACCAGTTCTATGGTCCAGACCAGTCCTATGATCCAGACCAGTTCTATGGTCCAGACCAGTCCTATGGTCCAGACCAGTCCTATGGATGTGTTACGGGGGGCGGGTTGGTGGCTTTCCTCTGCAGGGACTTGGGCCAGACGTCATGCGTCGCCCCACCAGCGTCTCTGTTTCCACTCATTGTAGGATCTGATAACTTCAATGTGATAATAACTCAGAGAGCAACAAGACAAAGAAAACCAGAAGTTACTGGACGTAACTCCGGTTGTACGAGCACGTAGAAAACAGAGCAACAGAGACCTGTTGTGTTTGTAGTGAATTTGGCATCACTGATGGTGACGTCAGAGGAGAGGACTGCTGGACGAGGACAT